>NC_045551.1:66886597-66972865 GCF_009769535.1 Thamnophis elegans
ATATATATATATATATATATAATTATGGAAGCTATTGAAATAGAGAAACACCCCCACAACATGAATAAACATGGTGATACCTCCCACCTACCAGACATCTGGAAACCAGCCCTAGTCAACAACGAGGCCCATCCACCACCCAGGCCATTACAACATAAAACAACATTGGACACACAGCCAGCCCCTATCAGCACCAATCTACCAATCATGATACAGCCACACACCCAATCAATCCACTTACTGAAACAAAGCCAGCACTCCACAGACCTCCACCAAGATTTATAGAAAGACGACAGCTCTGACCATGCTTTAAGCCCAAAACCCAGCCTGGAGATGGTGAGTGAGACCTCTCAATCTTACACGGGAAAATAACTGAATACAATAAGACCAGCATACCTGCACCCGTGAAAATCTACGAAAACATGTATGTATGTATGTATGTATGTATGTATGTATGTATGTATGTATGTATGTATGTCTGTGTGTATGTATGTGTATGTATATGTATGTATGTGTGTATATGTGTGTGTGTATATCTATATCTATATCATCTATCTATCTATCTATCTATCATCTATCTATCTATCTATCTATCTATCTATCTATCTATACACATACACACACATATACATATATGTGTGTTTCTGTCTGTCTGTCTGTGTGTCTCTGTGTGTGTCTGTGTGTCTGTGTGTCTGTGTGTCTCTCTGTGTGTCTGTGTCTGTGTATCTCTGTGTTAATCTGAGTCACATCTCAACTACTGGATTTTGTGGATGCTGTTCCATGGAATTCTATCAGCAAAGAGAGTCGAACTAGTGAGGATGAAGTTAATTAAAGGGTTAAGCTTTTATTTTTCAATTTTGGATCAACAATTCCATAAACAATAACTACTACTACTACTACTACTACTACTACTACTACTACTACTACTACTACCCTTGCTCCCTCCTCCCTCTCCTCTCCTTTCCCCCTCTTCCCTTCTCCCTCCCCCTTTCTTTTTCCCCAACCCCTCCATCCTAGCACAATTGCTTTAAAATTGGCTCAGTATCAACCACTGAGTGGTATCTTCAGCTTCTAATGCAGAAGCTGCTTTTACAGTCATCTCTGTAACTCCTATCTTTCCACTTGGCTCTTTTTATCAATTATTCAGCGCCCTATAAGGAGCAACAAGTCATGCTTCCACTAATGTCATAATTACTGTAGCCTAGATGATTTACTTTTCAAAGTGACGGAGAAGTAGAAAACGCTAATATTCGTTTTCTGAGAGCTTTGCAGCAGAGTGTGCCTGAACTCGGCTCTGAAAATTCTGTTTTATCTCTTTTTATTACAAAATGAGACACTAACATGATTAACAGGATGCTAAGAAGCGATAAGCTGCTTATATTTATTTAATGGTAATCCTTGTAATAAATAAGTCTGCAATCATGCAGTGTGTTTTCTTTTCATAAATAACTGGGATATCATGGTGTACTTGGAGTGAACTTTTGTTCCTTGTTTTTGTTTCGGGTTTTTTAAAAGATTTTCATTGATGAAGCAGCAACACTTCAGCCTGTAACTAGAACAAATCCTCGAACAAATTAAGTTTATTCATTATTTCATTATGTGCCTGTTTACTCCTGACAGTTCTTATACTTGCTGTGACCAAGACATCCTTGCTATTTCCTGGACAAGCCAAAAGTTGGGTTTTGAATAGCTAGAATTCACAACAGCCAAGAGTAGTTATGGCCAGTATCCCAAGTGATAACTTAAATTCATCAATTATTTACTCTTCCATATAAGAGAGTAAATAGCTCTTCTGAAGAGACGGTTCTGCGGTGTTTAAGGAAACACCTCACTGTGTTTGAAACTTGCTTTTGAGACAGAGAATGGTCCCTTTTTCCATTTTTTAAAATTGCAAGAAAGAACCAAAATCATTTTGGAGATGGGAATGGTATTCCTTCTCTCTTCCAGTTGCCCTTTTAAAAAAAGTATTTTTGGGAGCACTCCTCCACTCAGGACCTGTCTGGGGCTCCATACACTACTAAATGTCGGTACCTCACCAACATCTCTATGCCACCCACCTATGGAACTGCTGCCCGACTCAAGGCGGTGGGCGTGATATTCCCTTATGTGTTTCAATCGCCAAACAGCACTGAGCCAATGGATTGAACTGGAGTGAATTGGATTTCTACTGTATAGCCTGATCACATAGTTTCATCTCCAAGCTCAGGTATCCAGCTAGTGCATTTAATACAATATTTCAAACTATGATTGTTACCGTGGCATGACATAAGCGCGAACGTCAAAAGCGTGCCGACAAAACCACGGCGCTAAAACCGTGATGTCAAAAGCGCGCCAACAACAGCGTGCCGACAGAAGCGCGATTTAAGTTAAGGTAAGGTTTAGGTTTAGGTTTAGGTTTAGGTTTAGGTTTAGGTTTAGGTTTAGGTTTAGGTTTAGGTTTAGGTTTAGGGTTAGGGTTAGGGTTAGGGTTAGGGTTAGGGTTAGGGTTAGGGTTAGGGTTAGGGTTAGGGTTAGGGTTAGGGTTAGGGTTAGGGTTAGGGTTAGGGTTAGGGTTAGGGTTAGGGTTAAGTTTAGGGTTAGGGTAGGGTTAGGGTTAGGGTTAGGGTTAAGTTTAGGGTTAGGTTTAGGTTTAGGGTTAGGGTTAGGGTTAGGGTTAGGGTTAAGTTTAGGGTTAGGTTTAGGGTTAGGTTTAGGGTTAGGTTTAGGGTTAGGTTTAGGGTTAGGTTTAGGGTTAGGGTTAGGGTTAGGGTTAAGTTTAGGGTTAGGTTTAGGGTTAGGTTTAGGGTTAGGGTTAAGTTTAGGGTTAGGTTTAGGGTTAGGTTTAGGGTTAGGTTTAGGGTTAGGGTTAGGGTTAGGGTTAGGGTTAGGGTTAGGGTTAAGTTTAGGGTTAGGTTTAGGGTTAGGTTTAGGGTTAGGGTTAGGGTTAGGGTTAGGGTTAAGTTTAGGGTTAGGGTTAGGGTTAGGTTTAGGGTTAGGGTTAGGTTTAGGGTTAGGTTTAGGGTTAGGTTTAGGGTTAGGTTTAGGGTTAGGGTTAGGGTTAGGGTTAGGGTTAGGGTTAGGGTAGGGTTAGGGTTAGGGTTAGGGTTAGGGTTAGGGTTAGGGTTAGGGTTAGGGTTAGGGTTAGGGTTAGGGTTAAGTTTAGGGTTAGGTTTAGGGTTAGGTTTAGGGTTATGTTACAGCGCGCTTCTGTCGGTGTGATGTTGTCGGCCCGCTTCAGCGCTCATTCGTCGCCACGGTTTTGACGGCGTGGTTTTGTCACCACGGTTTAGTCAGACGCGCTTTTGTCGCTCGCGCATTTGTGGTGGAACTGATTGTTACAGCTTCACCCGGTTTTAAAATGTAACTTGCAATTAACGTAAATTGCTGGCACTGATTTGGCTTTCCGAGATGAAAGGCGGTAAACATATATTTTGATCTGCTGTCTTCTTGAAGCAGGTGATCCATATAATCAAGTCACCTCCGAAGACACAAACCTACAGTGGCTTTCTCCCTCTGATTTTATTTTATTTTATTGTCTATCACACGTTAAACTGCATCAGCAGACAGAGGGGGAAAAAAACTGCTGAGTTCCACGCAAACTCGGGAAAGTAATATATAACTTCTATATTACTTTCACCTTAGTTAGATTCACCTTAGTTAAAAAGTTGTCGTTCGTGAGCCAGGAATATCACCAGGGGACTCCTATATGGCAGAGTGAGAAATATGAAATCAACCCTCAGATAAAAGCGGAGCGCATAATGCTTACAACAAACCCTTGGGCGGGCCACATGGATGAACTTGTGACTTCATTTTTTAATGACTCGCCGTGAATTTAGATAACGTACTTTAATATCTACCATTCGTGAAATAGATTAACAATGATACAATTGAAAGACTGATACACATATGAATTGAATACTTTAGAACTTTTTGTTTCAAAATGGATAAGGATAACAATGAATGTATGTATACTTGAGAGAGGATTGGTGATATATTGGTGTATAGCCCTAAGTATATATTATAAAGATATATTGTTGTTGATAAATAATTTTAATAAGGAAGTAATTAAAAATTGGTATATATACGAAGTGACTATTTGGAATACCTTGTTGAAAAATGAAGGAATAACATTTTTGTTTGAATGTATGATGTACAAGGACAATAATGAACATAAACATACTCGATAGTTGATTGGTGGGATTATACATAATTGAAAACAGTGATATACAAATATAAATGGTTGGTAAATCTCTTTCATATCGGGATTTGTGATCATATAAAGGTATATTGTTATTAAACAGACAATCAAGAATGTAAGGGAATTAAGTTCATTGGAAAAAATATTAATCGTAATTGAATATACATTGTACAATGAGAGTGAGGTATTTAGTTATATTAGATGAAAATCTGTGATTGTAAATGTAATTGAGAATAGGGATGCAAAAACACTTGTAACCAAACAACATGCTGTATGTAATGGATGAGATTTTTTATATATATTGTTTTTTTATGTTTAAAAATAATAAAAAAACAGATTGCAAAAAAAATATATCTACCATTCAAATATCTCGTCAGGCAAAACATCCAGAGCACCTTGCTTAGCCTTGCGTGATATGTATTTTATTTTCTCAAGATGCCTATTGGAGGGATGTTAACATTCATGGCATCTGCAGGAAAATTGATTTATTGTTTAGAAGGGACATTATTTACTTCTCCATTTTCCAGTCTCTCTTTCTTTCTAGAAATCTGAACCTGGGGGATTCCTCTGGCAGTATTTAAGTGCCTTGGACTGCCCAGCATATGTTGACTATTTAAAAGAAGGAAAGCTACATGAATCCTGTAGGGATTCATTCACACAATGCAAAAATCCAGGTCATGTCACATCTGGATCACGAAGCTTCTTTCTCTGATCTGCCTCTTCAGTCTAAATAACTTTGAGACTAAACCAAGATCAACACACACACACAAACCCACACTCACACACACCACATTGCTGCTTATTTGCTTCTTGGAATCTGTCTGATTGGGAGATATAAAATATTCATTTTAAGTACTCAATGATAATTCAATTGTTTGAAATCTCATATTCTTTTTAAGTGGACGAATCCCTTTGATGTCTTAGGTCAAACCAGATGTTCTTCTAATCAATTCAGAGCTGATTTACAGCACACAGTTCTGCATATGCTGATGTTTTTTATCCTTCGCCCCATAGAACCTTATTCGACACTTCAGATCAAAAATCCAGACTAAATCAGATTTCTATACCAGCTTGAAATGGATTCAAAGCTCCTAGTGCTCATGGTTGAATTCCAGCCTTGAAGTTCTACTAATTTCTTAATTTTGTTTTCATTCATTGGTTCAAATGCAACTTCCTCAGCATCCTGATTTGTGGGGCTACCACCAAGATGAAAGGGTCAACTTATTTTCCAAAGCAACTGAAGACAAGTGGATGGAACAATGGATGGAAAGTAATCAAGGAGAGAACCAACCTAAAATTCAGAATAAATTTCTTGCCAGTGAGAACAATCAAGTCTCCTGGGAAGGCCAAGGGAAATCATCAAAATCATAAAAAGTGAAAGTTAGAATATTTTGGACATGTGATGCAATATCCAGAAAAATACGGCATTCTTCACTTAATCCTCCAAGGAACGAATGAAGGCAAATGAGGTCCAGGCAGAAGAAGAAGAATATCATGGCTTCAAAATCTAAGGGACTGGTTTGGACAAAACTCAACAACACTTTTTCTTGCGTCTGTTGATAAAAATAGGATTGCCCACATGACCAGAAGAAGACGTATCCAATATGGACACTAGTGGAACAGCTTGCCTTCAGAGGTTGTGGGTGGAGGTTGAGGCTTCAAAGATGAGATTGGACAGCCACTTGTCTGAAATGGTATAGGGCTTTCTGCTTGAGCAAGGGGTGGGACTAGAAGACCTCCAAGGACCTTCCAATGCTGATATTCTTGTTGTTGTTAGTTGTGAAGTCATGTCCAACCTATCATGACCTCATGGACAACATTCCTCCAGGCCTTCCTGTCTTCTACAATCCTCTGGAATCCATTTAAGCACACACCTTATGCTTTGGTGACTCTTCCAGACACCTCCTTCTCTGCCATCCCCTTCTTCTTTTGCCCTCCATCATTCCCAGCATGAGGATCTTCTCCAGTGAGTCCTTCCTCCTCATTAGGTGGCCTTCTAAAGAGCAGTCAAGGTTTATCTCCTCTAGGACTGACTGGTTTGATCACCTTGCAGTCCAAGGTACTCACAGGAGTCTTCTCCAGCACCAGAGTTCAAAGGCCTCCATTCTTTGGCAATCAGCCTTCCTTATAGTCCAACGTTCACAGCCATATATTTCAACTGGGAAAACCGTAGCCATCTGATATGTTCTATGATTTGCCTATTTAACTTACTATCACTTGCGGGAACGTCTTTTCCACAGGAAGGACTGTGCAGAAGGAACCACAAGGCAATTCTGCAATTCTAACCACTGGGTTCATTCCTATCCCTTAAGCAGTATTCTGCTGTTCAGCAAAGGGACTGGACAAAAACCAGAATTCTTGTTGTTCATTAAAATACCACATTTTCCACCCTTTATGCAAAATCCCCATTCCCACTCCACTCCAGGGGAAGGATACTGCGAAATCTCCTTTCCCTCCCAACTCCAGGGGAAGGATGCTGCAAAATTTCCATTCCCTCCCCACTCCAGGGGAAGGATACTGCAAAATCCCCATTCCCTCCCCACTCCAGGGGAAGGATACTGTAAAATCCCCATTCCTTCCCCACTCCAGGGGAAGGATGCTGCAAAATCTCCATTCCTTCCCCACTCCAGGGGAAGGATACTGCAAAATTTCCATTCCCTCCCCACTCCAGGGGAAGGATACTGTAAAATCCCCATTCCCTCCCCACTCCAGGGGAAGGATACTGCAAAATCTCCATTCCCTTCCCACTCCAGGGGAAGGATACTGCAAAATCCCCATTCCCTCCCCACTCCAGGGGAAGGATACTGCAAAATCTCCATTCCCTCCCCACTCCAGGGGAAGGATGCTGCAAAATCCCCATTCCCACCCCACTCCAGGGGAAGGATGCTGCAAAATCTCCATTCCCTCCCCACTCCAGGGGAAGGATGCTGCAAAATCTCCATTCCTTCCCCACTCCAGGGGAAGGATACTGCAAAATCCCCATTCCCTCCCCACTCCAGGAAAGGATACTGCAAAATCTCCATTCCCTCCCCACTCCAAGGGAAGGATGCTGCAAAATCCCCATTCCCACCCCACTCCAGGGGAAGGATGCTGCAAAATCCCCATTCCCTCCCCACTCCAGCGGAAGGATACTGCTGTTCAGCAAAGGGACTGGAAAAAAACCAGAATTCTTGTTGTTCATTAAAATACTACATTTTCTGCCCTTTATTTTTTTTTAAAAAAAAAACACCCATAACCTACATGGTAGAAAGCCTTCATGACTATTATGCAAACTGCATTTCCAGCAGGCTCCTGAGATTGACAGAGACCCAAGAGTGTGCACTTGACATAATCTGGAATATCCAGTGTGCTTCTAATCCTTTCCCCTCTGTGTTGTTGAAACAGTTGCTGTGACATGAATTGTGATATGCGCTGTTTAAGGCCTCTGAAATGTTTGGCAGATGAAGCCCTTCTATTCTTTTTGGCTGCATAGCAATGGTGGCATTTTTCAAATATTTAATACCTGCTCCTGACACTTCGTATTTATATTCAGTATGTTAATATGGACAATCTTCTAGCGAACGGCGTTGAGTTCTTAAAAAAAGAAAACATTTTCTGTCTCCAAGTGTCTAAATTCAAATTGGATTAAGCTAAAAAGGATTTGTCCATTATTGCAAATTGCATGTGTAATAAGATAGATAAAAGGAATTTCATTTGGGGGGGGGGAGGGGTTTTTTTTTTTTAAAAAAAAAAAACCTTAAGGACCACGATTCAAGACTTTGCAACAACTGTAACATGGGCTAACATTGCTACAATCCTTGAAATATAAAAGAAAGTTGTAATTCTTTATGCACATGAATACAATAGGAATTATTTCTGAGGGAGGGAGGAATCTCTTCCCTTCCTTTCCTCTTATCCTTTGACTGGTAATCCTCAATTTACGACTCACAAGCAAGCCCAAACTTTCTATCATGAGCCGAGGTGGCGCAGTGGTTAGGGTGCAGTACTGCAGGCCACTTCAGCTAACTGTTATCTGCAGTTCAGCGGTTCCAATCTCACCGGCTCAAGGTTGACTCAGCCTTCCATCCTTCCGAGGTGGGTGAAATGAGGACCCAGACTGTGGGGGTGATATGCTGACTCTATAAACCGCTTAGAGAGGGCTGAAAGCCCTATGAAGTGGTATATAAGTCTAACTGCTATTACTATTGCTATTATTAAGCGAGATATGGGTTGTGTCAGGCCCACTCCATTCCATAATTAGGAAAGAAAACTAAGAGACTCCATGGGTTGGAAATCAAAGTACTTTTACTAATTATAAATGGTAAGCGAGCAGTAGCGCAGCAAAGTCTGATTAATATGGCGCGAAAGCAATTGATATATAGGATAGCCCGTTCCCCCCCCCCCTTAGGATCAAAGCTCCAGTCCAATCATAAGTCCTTCAAATGTCAGGTGTGAGATAACTTCAAAAAGACAGGCCAACGATGGAATGTGTAGGCCGTTGATGCAAGCGGGAAACACATACGCATGCGCAGTCCCAACGACTGGTACATCCTAGAACATTCCTCCAGCACATTAATTAACCCCTCCCAAATACACGCCCCCCCTTCCCGTTTCATGGCAGCTGAAGCAACAGCAAGGCAGAAGCTGACATCCGGCCGTCCCCCGGAGAAAAGGCTGTCAGGCCTGAAAGAAAACAAACAAAACAGACAAATAACAAACACAAACAGAAGAGGGAGGGGGAGAAAAGTCAAGGCTTGTCGGGATAAGAAGCATAAAATTTCTGAATCAGGCGGGGAGCACGAACGTGGGACTTATCAACCCATTCCGTGTGGGATGGGGGAAAGTGTTTCCAAGCCACAAGGTATTGGATGCGATTATGGTGCCTGCGGGAATCAAGAATTTCACGAACTTCAAAATGACGTTCCCCATCAATCAGCAACGGAGCAGGTGGAGGGTCATCGGGGGGCCGAAGGTGGGAGACCCGAACCGGTTTGATGAGGTTGATATGGAACACCGGGTGGATACGGTTGAGGTGTTTGGGCAATTGTAAACGAACAGAAACAGGATTGATAACTTTCACAATTGGGAAAGGGCCAACATACTTGGGGCCTAACTTTTTTGACTTCTGTGTAGTGTGCAAAAATTTTGTGGACAAATAAACTAAGTCCCCAACGTGGTACTCATAGAGCTGAGAGCGTTTCCTATCGGCTTGCTTCTTATGGGCCCTATGGGCAGCGTCCAAGGTGGAAAGAGTCAGAGGCCAAATGCGACTGAGACGGTCACTCCAGTCGGCAACTGAAGGAACCTGAGGCTGGGCCGTAGGCAGTTCGGGAATAGGAACAAAATCCTGGCCGTAAACGACCCGAAAAGGGGTGAACCCCGTGCTGGAGTGAACCGAGTTGTTATAGGCCACCTCAGCATGCGGTAACAAGTCAACCCAATCGTCCTGTTGATAATTGATGAAACAACGTAAATATTGTTCAAGGACGGAATTAGTACGTTCACAGCCGCCATTAGTCTGAGGATGGTAGGCGGAGCTAAGGCCCTGGGTGGCTCCAAGGCATTTGAGAAACTCTTTCCAAAAAGTAGATGTGAATTGGACCCCACGATCGGAGATAATTCGGTCGGGAACCCCATGCAAACGGTAGATGTGGGAGAGGAACAGTTTAGCCAACGCCTTGGCGGAAGGAATCTTGTGACAAGGCACGAAATGAACTTGCTTGGAAAACAAATCAGTGACCACCCAGATGACGGTATGCCCCTGGCTCTCGGGAAGTTCAACAATAAAGTCCATAGAAATCTCCTTCCAAGGAGCGACTGGGCGGGCGACGGACTGTAGAAAGCCCTGCGGTTTCCCCGGTGGTTTTTTGGCGGTCGCGCAAACTGGGCAACTGGCGACATACAGTTCAATGTCCTTTTTTAAAGAGGGCCACCAGAATTGTCTCTTCACGAGGTGCAAAGTTTTCACGAACCCAAAATGACCCGCCATTCTGGAGTCATGAGCGCGACGAAGGACGACAAGTCGTAGGGAAGCGGGGATGTATAATTTAGCACCAATCCACGGTAGATCGTCCCTCATGGTACACTCGTCCCGATGGTTGAGAAACCAATCGTCTTGAGGAAGAGCCGTTTTGAGGTCAGAAAGTAGATCTTGAGGTACCCCCTTCTGAGCGTGGGTCTGTTGACGTGTGAGTACCGGAGCTGCCAGGAGCGGTTGGACGATGCTCAGTTTAGAACAATTGTATTGAGGTAATCGGGACAAAGCATCCGCCATGAAGTTCTTACCCCCCGGGATATACTTTAGAGTGAAATTGAAACGGTTGAAATATTGGGCCCATCGCATCTGCTTGGGGGAGAGACGACGAGGCGTTCGCAACGCCTCCAAGTTCTTGTGGTCAGTCCAAACCTCAAATGGGTGTTTAGAGCCTTCTAGGAAATGGCGCCAAGTAGCGAGGGCCCAACGGACCGCAAAAGCCTCCTTCTCCCAAACCGCCCAGCGCCGCTCCGTGTCAGTGAGTTTACGGGAGGTGTATGCGCAAGGCTGTAAGTTACCTTGGTCGTTGGCTTGCAGCAGAACGGCCCCTACGGCGACATCACTGGCATCAGCCTGGACAACGAAAGGCTGGGTGAGATCAGGATGTTTAAGAATGGGTTCAGCGGCAAAAAGGCATTTAAGCTTTTCAAATGCCGCCTGGCATTCCATGGTCCAGTCCAAAGGTTTATTGGGTTTAGGCTTCGGGTCGCCTTTCGTCTTGAGCAAATTAGTAATAGGGAGAGCAATGTCGGCAAAAGAGGGAATAAATTGACGGTAGAAATTAGCGAAACCCAAAAATTTTTGTAATTGTTTACGAGTTTTGGGCGCGTCCCATTCAGTGACCGCCTTCACCTTCTCAGGGTCCATTTCAATGCCATCAGGGGAGATGCGGTAGCCCAGATAGTCAATAGTAGTTTGGTGAAATTCACACTTAGACAATTTGGCATAAAGGTTAGCGGCACGGAGTTTTTTCAAAACAGTGCGCACCAGATTGACGTGGTGGTCGTAAGTGCGGGTATAAATGAGGATATCATCCAGGTATACGATAACGCCCTTGTACAGATGATCGTGCAGGATCTGATTAATAAATTGCATGAACACAGCAGGAGCCCCCTGCAGGCCAAAAGGCATAACCCGGAACTGGAAACAACCAAGAGGGCAGTTGAACGCGGTTTTCCATTCGTCCCCTTCCTTAATGCGGACCCTATAGTAAGCCTCTCGCAGGTCCAATTTTGTGAAAATGCAGCCCTTCCCCAGTTGGGCTAACAAGTCCTTCATCCACGGGAGTGGGTAGAGGTTTTGAGTAGAGATAGCGTTAAGGTTTCGAAAGTCACAGCATAAGCGAAGAGAACCATCTTTCTTTTCACGAAACAGGACAGGAGCAGCCACTTTGGGGCGAGCTGGTTCAATGAAACCACGTTTCAAATTTTTGTCAATGAAAGAACGCATCTCCTCCATTTCTCTGGGTGACATGGAGTAAATGCGGGGTTTAGGGAGCTTAACCCCGGGTAAAATGTCTATGGAGCAATCAGTTGGTCTGTGGGGGGGCAGAATGTCCGAAGATTGTTCGCTGAAAACTTCCTTAAGGTCTAGATACTCTTTCGGAATTTTCTCCTCCCCTGCAATTCGCTCCTGCCCTCTAGCGGCAACTTCAGGAACGTCAGTGACGGCAGGCAGGTCCGGAGAGGCGTCCCCCACTGGAGGCACCTTCGAGCGGATGCGTAAGCGGCCTGTCCGCCAGTTTATGTGAGGGTTCCACTTCCGAAGCCATGGGATGCCCAAAATGAGTGGCCTGTCCATGCCAGGTGCGACCACAAAAGAGATTAATTCAGTATGGGTACCCATTGTCATCTCCAAAGGCTCAGTAAAAAAATGGGCGGGTCCCCCCCCCCGCAATGGAACCGTCTATTTGGCAAAACACAATTGGGGTTTTCAACGTGCGCAATTTGAGGCCCAATTTCTCTACCATGGCTGGATTGATCATGGATCGGGAACAGCCTGAATCAAGTAAAGCGAGGAGGGTGGCAGGTGTGCCCTCAGGAGGAACTTTTAATTCAATAGGGATTAGAAGGGGCCCCTTGTTTGAACTCACCCAGTGAGGCGATGTGTCGTCATCGGAGTCCTCCGAAGAAGAGGAGTTAGCATTCGCGTCACCCTCTAATGGCTGGGCAACAGGAGGGGGGGTGGAATCCCCAGCGAAAGCCGTTTCCTTCTTCTTCTTGTCAGGGCCTCTTGCAGACTTTTCCTCACGTCTGGGAGGGGGTTGGGCTGAGAGAGGCAATTTAGCCCGACATTCGGGGGCGGTGTGCCCAAGCTTGCCACAGCGAAAGCATGTTAAAGGTCTGGAGAGGCCTGAAGAGGGCCCCCTTGCTTCACCTCGTCGTTTGAAAAGCGATTGAGCAGCTGGAGGGGGGAAGGGCTTGGCAACCCTCTCTTTCCGCTTCCTCCTTTCCTCTTTAGCATAACGGAGACGGATTAGGTCGAGTTCAGCGTCCGCTGCATGCTCAAACCAAGTGATTAAACATCTGGGCAGGTTACGATTGACACATTGCTGATAAATGTCTTCATTCAATCCTTCAGCAAATCTGTCCAGAAGGGCGTCTTCCCCCCAGCCTCTCATGTATTGGGAAAGACACTGAAATTCCTGGATGTATTGGGCAACAGGCCTATCGTCTTGTTCAAAGGTTAAAAACTTCAATTTGTTCCGCTTCTCAGTTAACGGGTCATCAAAACGTTGGCGGAAAGCCTCCATAAAGCGGTTGAAATTCCTCAAGAGGGGGGATGCAGACATATGCAACGCAGTTGACCAAGTAGCCGCCTCACCATCTAATGATAAAAGAACCATCCTGACCCTCAAGGTGTCAGTTTCAAAGTCCCGGCCATAAATCTCCATGTAGTTAAAGATTTGCATAAGAAAAGAAGGTAGGCTAGCAGAATCACCATTGAAACGGACAGGCAAAGGAGGGATTTTAGCCATCCGATGTCTTCGGGGGGGGGGGAGGCGCTCCTTGATCAGCAAAGCCTCTAGCCGCAGGGGGTGAAGCCGGCCGAGGGGGAGGGGGGGTTGTTGGGCGTGGGTAACGTTGCCAATTTTTCCAGTCTCTTTCCTCCTCCCCCCGTCTTCCCCCCAAATATGTTTGACCCCAATAATCAGGTAATTCACTGCGCTGGGGTTTTCTCATGGGTCCCTGGAGCTGGTAGCTTCTGCAATCTCCTTCATCACCTCCCCTTCTGTCCCCAAAGTACCTGTGGCTCCAATAGTCAGGGAACTCACTCGTCTGGGGTTTTCTCACGGCACCCGGCTCCAGTGAAGTTTGTCGGGGTGGTCTTTGGGTGGGCCCAGCATTCCAGCTTGTCTCTGTCTCTCTTTGTCCCACCGAAGTTGACCATCGGGGTGGGGGGGGAGGTTCAGGCTGGCTGGAAATTTGCAGTTGAAATAAATCTTCGTGCAAGGATAAGTCAGGCGGGCTGGGCTCGTGTAGAGAAAGGTCGGGAGGTCCTAATTCACAGGAGTCCGTACCTCCCACGGCCCCCTCCTCCTCTGTGATCGGAGAAGACATTATCTCCCTTCTCGGTAGACGAAAAATCTCCTGGAAAGGGGTTTTATTTTCAGACTTTGCTTCTTGTCAGGCCCACTCCATTCCATAATTAGGAAAGAAAACTAAGAGACTCCATGGGTTGGAAATCAAAGTACTTTTACTAACTATAAATGGTAAGCGAGCAGTAGCGCAGCAAAGTCTGATTAATATGGCGCGAAAGCAATTGATATATAGGATAGCCCGTTCCCCCCCCCTTAGGATCAAAGCTCCAGTCCAATCATAAGTCCTTCAAGTGTCAGGTGTGAGATAACTTCAAAAAGACAGGCCAACGATGGAATGTGTAGGCCGTTGATGCAAGCGGGAAACACATACGCATGCGCAGTCCCAACGACTGGTACATCCTAGAACATTCCTCCAGCACATTAATTAACCCCTCCCAAATACACGCCCCCCCTTCCCGTTTCATGGCAGCTGAAGCAACAGCAAGGCAGAAGCTGACAGGTTGTGAGCTTTTCCCTGTTTTACGACCTTTCTTGCCAGTGTTCTTAAGTGGATTACTGCTGTTGACAAGTTGGTAACCCAGTTGTTAAGTGAATCAAGCTTTCCCCTGCCATTGACTTTGCTGGTCAGAAGGTTGCAAAGGGGGGGGGGGGTCACGTGACTGTAGGACATTGCAACCATCATAAATATGAGTCAGTTTCCAAATGTCTGAATTTTGATCACATGACTGTGGGGAATATCGAACGTTGTGAGTGTAAAAAATAGTTCTAAATCACTTTTTCAGTGCTAATAGGATCGTGGTGAAATGCAATTTTTTTTTTACTACTGGTTCTGTGGGCGTGGCTTGGTAGACGTGGCAGGCGAAGGATACTGTAAAATCCCCATTCCCTCCCCACTCCAGGGGAGGTTACTGCAAAATCTCTATTCCCTCCCCACTCCAGGGGAAGGATACTATAAATTTCCATTCCCTCCCCACTCCAGGGGAAGGATACTGCAAAATCCCCATTCCCTCCCCACTCCAGGGTAAGGATACTATAAATTTCCATTCCCTCCCCACTCCAGGGGAAGGATACTATAAAATCCCCATTCCCTCCCAACTCCAGGAGAAGGATACTGCAAAATCTCCATTCCCTCCCCACTCCAGGGGAAGGTTACTGCAAAATCTCCATTCCCTCCCCACTCCAGGGGAAGGATACTGCAAAATCCCCATTCCCACCCCACTACTGGGGCCAGCCAGAGGTGGTATTTGCTGGTTCTCCGAACTACTCACAATTTCCGCTACTGGTTCTCCATACTACTCAAAATTTCAACTACCAGTTCTCCAGAACATGTCAGAACCTGCTGGATTTCACTCCTCCGATGGGAGTTCTCTTGAGCTGTCAGCTGGGGGAAAACAAAGAAGGAGGAAATGAGCATAGCACCCTGCAACAATTATGGAATATATTATATTGATGAACATATTATGATCCCGTAAATCCTCCCTTCAGCCTTTGTCAACCTGCAAATCATGCCCACATTCCTTGGTCTACGTCTTTAGAAAATGTTGCACTTAATCACGGCAAATTAGGATTACATGGGAAAGGTGGGGTAGTTGACTGCTTTCATCTTCTTTGATTTTCTTATTTATTTTTTAACTGTCCTGATTGCAAATGCGGCTTAAGGTGTTTAGTATGTTTTACTTTACTTCTTTCTTCCAAATGCCGTGATTCCCTTCGCATGCCAAGAGCGTAGCCGTTCAGACAGAGGAAGGTTTATGGGCCACATTTTTTAAAGTTGATGCTACAACAGGCAGGGCTGTAAAAGAACTCTTGAGTAAAGTGCCACGCCACCTTCTTTCTCCATTCACCTTAAGTCTAAGGTTTGACCAAGGAACCCAAGTGAAGCCATGTGTCAGGGTTCCAAATAGCATCCAAAATTAAATCAGAGTCCAAGGCAAAGGATTCCTCAAAGTTCCAATTTATTAAGCGAGTCATGTTGGCACATCTGGGAAAACCCGAATCTGAAAGCTTCCCAGTTTTCCCCACCTAGTTGAAAGTTCAAGATCTTGCCCTCACACCCACAAGTCCATCACATGGTCCAATCTTCTACTGCCATGCTGGCAGTTCCACCCATCCAGTTCCGGTCAGGTGCAGGAATGCAGAGACAAAGGATGACCTTGGCTTTCTAGAAAGAATGTTGTTATGGCTACATATCATCTAACTCTATACAATCCCCCCTCCCATGTTTCCACAATAGAAAATGCACAGTAGAATAATAGAAAGTGTGGCAGGCCAAAGGCCCAAAAGAAAAGATGACTGCAGGCCTGACACCATGACCTTCAGAACTTCAAATTTCCTTCCTAAGGAATCCAAACTTTTGTCTGTCTGTGTTGTTGTTTGTCTTTGAGTCAGCTTTTGACTTTTGGCAATTATCTGAACAAGTCCCTGCAGTCTTCCTGGCAAGATTTCAGAACTGGTTTGGAATTGCCTCCTTCCTGTGGCTGAGACAGAGAGGGAGAGAGTGACTTGCCCAAGGTCATCCAGCTGGCTTCGAGCCTCTTCATGGTCTCCTGGTTTCCAGCCCAGTGTCTTAACTACTACCCCAAACTGGCTCTCAACAATCTAAACTAGACACAATTAATGCAATAGAGAAACCACTCAGAGCTCTGTTTGATAGTATTTTTAAGAAGGAAGGTTAAGCTAGCAGCACAATAACCAGTCCAATAATCACTCTTTTTTTCCAGATAAGAAAGAGAGACCCATAGACAATATAAGGCAGCAATGTTTTGATAGACTTTTTGGAGCAAAGGGAGAATTAATTTATTTCATTTGTTCTTTTTTTCATTTTGCTTTGTTTGCTGCTCTTAGATGACAACGACAACAACAACAACAACAACAACAATGATGATGATATTAAATTTTATGCAGCCCTTGTAAGGGGGATGGGAGCCATAGAAAATAAATAGGTAGGTAGGTAGGTAGGTAGGTAGGTAGGTAGGTAGGTAGGTAGGTAGATAGATAGATAGATAGATAGATAGATAGATAGATAGATAGATAGATAGATAGATAGATAGATAGATAATCAACCAGTCTAAACTTTCTTCTTAACTGAACAATACCTTGTTCCTCCAGGTAGTTAGTCAATAGGAAGGATATCCTTCTTGCTTAAACAAGAGTAGACTAGAGTAGAATAAAGTAGAGTAGAGTAGAGTAGAGTAGAGTAGAGTAGAGTAGAGTAGAGTAGAGTAGAAGAGAGTTAATCAATAGGAAGGATATGCTTGTTGCTTAAACAAGAATAGAATTGAGTAGAGTAGAGTAGAGTAGAGTAGAGTAGAGTAGAGTAGAGTAGAGTAGAGTAGAAGAGAGTTAATCAATAGGAAGGATATCCTTGTTGCTTAAACAAGAATAGAATCGAGTAGAGTAGAGTAGAGTAGAGTAGAGTAGAGTAGTGTAGTGTAGTGTAGAGTAGAGTAGAGTAGAGTAGAGTAGAGTAGAGTAGAGTAGAGTAGAGTAGAGAGAAGGGAAGAGAAGGGAAGAGAATTCTTTATTGGCCAAGTGTGATTGGACACATAAGGATTTTTTTTCCGGTGCAGGAATTTTCAATGTACATACAAACAAAAAGTGATAAGTCATAGATCCTAAATCATAAGATCCAATCATAAATCATAAAACACGAACAAAAAGTGATAAATCTTAAGATGCCAATAGGAGAAGATAGTAGGAAAGATGAGGAGATGAGATAGATGAGAAGATGGCAAGGATAACAGCAACACAGGCCTACTACGTGGGTAAATATTTCACCATGTCCATGATTCATAATGTGGGCAGCAGGTGGATGGATTCTGAGGTTCATCTGCCAGGTTTCTTATCAAAACCCAACTTTTGCCCCTTTCACTGTGGCAAAAGAGAGTTGACTTGGCTTTGCTTTACTGGTTTTGCTTCCCTTGCCAGAACTCAAAGTTGTAGCTAGTGTACATGGGACTCACATTCACCTACATATGGATGCAGCCTTTGACAGTTGCCTGAGTCTATTGTCATTAGAGGAAAGATCTTGACACTGGAAGGTTGGTGTTTGATGGAAACACAGCGTACATCTGCCCTCAACAGTAGCTGTATTTAAACTCTCAATCATTTAACTGCATTATTTATGAGAAGTCATCAAAAGTCATTATTCTGGACTTGCAGAAAAGTTCTGCTCGACAATGAGCGTTTCTGAAAAATGAGCCTCCCCCCTTCCCCCCCTCCTCAAGAATGAAGGCTTTTTCATCTTTGCTTCTCATACACCGGCATGATAAATGATAGGAGAAGGGAAAGATTCAAATTCTTCCAACATGTCATCCTGCGGAGATCCTCTCTGCAACAAAGAAGGCAAAATCATTTTATCCAATACTCTTGTGGCCCACCAGCAGTCAGTTGAGCTGGCAGCAGATTCGGACAATAAGGAGGTTGCGGAGGAAGATGGGCCAGTCCTGGAGTCTGGGGAAGGCTCTGATGAGGGCTCTGTGTCAGAGGCAGAGATGGGGCCAGGCCCGTTTGACAGTTATCAGCTGCCTTCAGAGTCAGACATCAGTGAGGCAGACGAAGAGCTGGAACCTGTTCCTAGTGTGTGCCTGCACAGAGTTGCCTGACAAAGGGAATAGCTGAGGAACAAGGGTCGATTTGAGAGTAAAGCCACAGGTGGACGGTGAATGGCCCCTCCCATGGGGAATAAAAGGCAAAGTATTGCTCAAAGTTCCAATTTATGAAGAGAGCCATGTTGGCACATCTGGGAAAAACCGAATCTGAAAGCTTCCTGGTTTTCCCCACCTAGTTGAAAGTTCAATATCTTGCCCCCCACACCCACCAATCCATCCCATGGTCCAATCTTCCACTGCCAGGCTGGCAGTTCCACCCATCCAGTTCCAGTCAGGTGCAGAGGTGCAGAGACAAAGGATGACCTTGGCTTTCTAGAAAGAATGTTGTTATGGCTACATATCATCTAACTCCATACAATCCCCCCTCCCATTTCCCCACAATAGAAAATGCATAGTAGAATAAGAGAAAGTGTGGCAGGCCTGAGATCCACAAGCAAAGATGGCTGCAGGCCTGACACCGAAAGCAACCCACCACTGAACCATGACCTGGATGACTGACAGTCTCCGTAGACACAACAGAATGCATTTCACAAACCCCTTTCATTCAGGAACAACATGGAATGCCATCCCTCCAGAGTTCCTGTACAAATACTTTGCAAGAGCCGAGGTGGCGCAGTGGTTAGGGTGCAGTACTGCAGGCCACTTCAGCTGACTGCTATCTGCAGTTCAGCGGTTCTAATCTCACCGGCTCAAGGTTGACTCAGCCTTCCATCCTTCCGAGGTGGGTGAAATGAGGACCCAGACTGTGGGGGCGATATGCTGACTCTGTAAACCGCTTAGAGAGGGCTGAAAGCCCTATGAAGCGGTATATAAGTCCAACTGCTATTGCTATTGCTAACTAATTGTGACTTAGAGATTTTAAAATTGTATAGAATTAATGCAGACGTCTGTGTGTGTATGTGTGTGTGTGTGAGGGTAAGAGGTGAATTGGGAACACCTTTCCCATCAGCTATGCCTAAGCAGGATTGACACCCCAGTTTGATGTGCCTAGCTTGTATAAGCAGCAACCTCCTACTCTGAATTATTATAATTTTAAGACAGCGTTGGTTAACCTTTTTCTAAAGGTGTGGCAAAATTGTGTGACTGTGCACTATTGTGCATACACATGTGCCCACCCACCTGTGCATGTGCGTGCAACCCTTCCCACTTGTGCATGTGTGCAGGGCACCTCCCCACGCACATGCGGATGTGACCCCCCTGCTAGGGAGGGGAGTTTTCGTACTCTCCGGCCCAACCAGAAGTTCGGGAACAAACCTGGGAGGTTTTCCTGAAGCCAGGGGAGGGCACATAACACTCCAACAGTCCAACCAGAAGTTCATTCCCCAAACGCCCTCCCCTGGCTATCCGGAAGGCCAAAAATCAGCTGGCTGGCGCTGAGGGCTGCTGTGCCGGCAAATATAGCTCCATGTGCCACCTGTGGCATCTGTGCCATAGCTTCCCCATCACGGTTCTAAGGTATCCTAATTAACCGGAAAGAGGGGAAGTCCCAACATGGACTCAGAGGAGAAGGTTGGACAATTTGATGGAGACTGCCAGGGAATTTCAAGACTCTAAGCTACATTGTTTATAAGCTACGTTGGAAAGTCAAAACTTATCCTGAAAGAAGAGGAGACATTCTCTCTTGTTGTCAAGAAAGCTACATGGATGTCCTTTTGAAGTCACCAAGAGCCCAGCTGGACTTCAAGCAGAAGTCAGTTCTATCCTTGATAAGTCTAGAAGAGCCGGTGTTCTTACAGAGATCAGATGCACCAGATATATAATTCCTACAGACACAGAGATGCTGTGAGACTTTTTTGCCTGACCTCAAAAGCATGAGTCTTCCAAACTTCACTTCAACAAGCTTTGTTATCATCTTTATTAAGGTCTTACAGTGACTTAAGGATTCCAGAAAATTAACTACTTTATATTTAGAATACTATATCTAGAATAAGTGCATTTTCTGGTTTTCTCTCTCTTTTTTTTTACTTAGAAAAATTTGGGGCAATGTAGCTGGGAATTATTTTACCAATGAGTGTTTGAATCCTTATCAGTCTGATAACCAACCTATGTAGTTTCATCTTTCAGTATTTTCAGTGGTGATAAGTATTAACAGAATAACATAGTTGGAAGGGACCTTGGAGGTCTTCTAGTCCAACCCTACATCATTCCAGATAAATAGATGCCCAGTCTTTTCTTGAAAACCTCCAGTTTACAACCTGTTCCATTCTAACTATCAGGAAATTTCTCCATAGTTCCAGGTTGATTGGTTTCCATCCATTGTTCCTTGTCTTGCTTTCTCCTTTGTGGCAACCCTTCAAATATTGGGGCACTGCCATGGAGGTCTTCTAGTCCAACCCCCTGCTCAAGGAGGAGTTGTTGTCCAGTCTCTTCTTGAAAACCTCCAGTGCTGAAGCATCCACAACTTCTGGAGGCAAGTCATTCCACTGATTAATTGCTTCTCTCCTTGAATAATTTCCACCCATTGCTTCTTGTGCTGCCCTCAGATGCTTTGGAGAATGGCTTGACTCTCTCTTCTTTGTGGCAGCCGCTGAGATATCATGTCACCCCAAAGAGCTGTGGTGGCACAGTGGTTAGAGTGCACAACTGCAAGCTACTTTTGCTGACTGCCGACTGACTGCAATTTGGCAGTTCAAATCTCACCAGGCTCAAGGTTGACTCAGCCTCCCATCCTTCCAAGGTGGGTCAAATGAGGACCTAGATTGTTGGGGGCAAGAGGCTGACTCTTTCAACTGCTTAGAGGGGGCTGTAAAGCACTGTGAAGTGGTATATAAGTCTAAGTTTTAGCGCTATTGCTATTCCTGAATTGTTGTCAACGGTGGATTTGTGGCTTGCTACGGAAGGGGTCTGCCATTCACAAATTATCCCCCCGCCTTCAGACTCACTCCATCAGATCAAATACCCCCTCTTAAAAGTGATGAACAGTGTCTGATTCAAAGTAGGGCTCCTCTTAAGCCGTATCTGTCATATCCATTGATTTTACATTGCATTATGTCATGTTCCATCAGCACGCAGGGATGTCATTCAAGCAGGATAGCCCAGCATGGAATAATGCAAAATAACCAGTCTGAAATGATGGTATTTCCTCTTGGTCAATAGAAAAAAACCCACCACACTTTGGCTTGTTTTAATTTTCAAGCCTTGATTTTGGTGGCCCATTTCCACCACCATTTTTTTTTTGGCAGGGGGAGGGGGAGATGTTTACATTCAGTAAAATCACGGCTCATGTGTTTCTTCCTTCATTATGTTGATTATACCACTGGCAATTCACCAATTGCATAAGTGGACTCTTATTGTTCAGTAATAGGCAGTATTGGGATTCAGCTGGTTCAGGCTGGTTTGGGTGGACTGGTTGGTAAACTGCTGGGAAGCCCTGCCCCTTCCTGCCCCACCCCTTCCAGAAGTCCCTACACACCCCATTTTGGCTCCCCAGTAAGTACAGGCGAGCCTACTATGCCCAAAATCGGGCATGGGGGTGTGTGGTGCACCCCTCCCTCATGGCCTGTTCCTAGGAGACTGCAGGGAGGCCTACTAGATTCAAAATGGGATGCCTCACGCCCACCCCATGGCCCGTTTTTGCTCCCAGGGGTCCAGGAGGCCACCTGTCATACACCCTTGGCCACACCCATCATGGCCACGGCCACCTAGCCAGTCATTAAAAGAGCCGAGGTGGCACAGTGGTTAAATGCAGCACTGCAGGCTACTTCAGCTAACTGCAGTTCTGCAGTTCGGCTGTTCAAATCTCACCGGCTCAGGGTTGACTCAGCCTTCCATCCTTCTGAGGTGGGTAAAATGAGGACCCGGATTGTTGTTGGGGGCGATACGCTGACTCTGTAAACCGCTTAGAGAGGGCTGAAAGCCCTATGAAGCGGTATATAAGTCTAACTGCTATTGCTATTGCTATTAGGCCAGAGAACCAGTTGTTAAATTATTTGAATTCCCACCATTGGTAACAGGGCTATTCTGAATTCTCGTTCCTGAGGAAACGGGAAAAGTAGAAAAACAGCTGACATGCAAGTCTTCCAGCACTGAATAACACTTTGAGGTTTGCCAATGGCTAGGTGAGTTGACCTAATGTCACCAGGTGATTGAGTAGGAAGACATTTCGTGGCTATCTCGGTTGCTCATCTGAAGCTGCCTCCTAATGAATCAGACTTTGTCCATCTTGCTCAATTATCTGGTTATCTTGAATGGCAGCCGCTCTCCAAAAGCCTTTTCAAGATCCACTAAAAAGAAAAATAAATCAATTTCAGTTGAGTTGCAGGAAGACATTTCTTGGGCAAGAAAAAATGGTGGTTCGGCACCAAGTTATCAAAACAAGCTGCTCGGATCCCAGAGGTGAGGAAGACAAAGAAAAGAACAGTAGAGGTGTTGTGACCCACCAATGGCCAGCGTAGCTGGTGGCAGACTCGGACAGTGAGGAGGTTGGGGAGGAACCTGGGCCAGTCCTGGAGTCTGGGAAAAGCTCAGAGAAGGGCTCTGTGTCAGAGGCAGAGAGGGGATCAGGGCCGTATGCCAGTTATCAGCTGCCTTCGGAGTCAAACATCAGTGAGGCAGACAAACAGCTGGAGCTTGTTCCCAGTGTGTGCATGCACAGAGTTGCCAGACAAAGGGAACAGTTAAAGAACAGGGGTTGACTTGGGAGTAAGGCCACAGGTGGATGGTCTGTCTGTCTGTCTATTTGTCTATCTGTCTATCCAATCATCCATCCATCTCTCTCTAATCTCTCTATCACTATCATTTCTATATCTCCAACTATCTCTATCTCTATTGCTATCATTCTGTCTCTCTATCTGTCTGCCTGCCTGCCTGCCTGCCTGCCTGCCTGTCTTCTATCTATCTATCTATCTATCTATCTATCTATCTATCTATCTATCTACCAATCAATCAATCAATCAATCAATCAAGCTCTCTGTCTGTCTGTCTGTCTGTCTGTCTCTGTCTATCTATCTATCTATCTATCTATCTATCTATCTATCTATCTATCTATCTATCATCTATCTATCTCTTCTATTTACTATCTATCTATCTATCTATCTATCTATCTATCTATCTATCTATCTATCATCTATCTATCTATCTATCTATCTATCTATCTATCATCTATCTATCTCTTCTATTTACTATCTATCTATCTATCTATCTATCTATCTATCTATCTATCTACCAATCAATCAATCAATCAATCAATCAAGCTCTCTGTCTGTCTGTCTGTCTGTCTGTCTGTCTGTCTGTCTGTCTCTGTCTATCTATCTATCTATCTATCTATCTATCTATCTATCTATCATCTATCTATCTCTTCTATTTACTATCTATCTATCTATCTATCATCTATCTATCTATCTATCTATCTATCTATCTATCTATCTATCTATCTATCTATCTATCTACCAATCAATCAATCAAGCTCTCTGTCTGCCTGACTGTCTGCCTGCCTCTGTCTGTCTGTCTGTCTGTCTGTCTGTCTGTCTGTCTGTCTGTCTGTCTGTCTGCCTGTCTGCCTGCCTGTCTGCCAGCCTGTCTCGGTCTGTCTGTCTGTCTATTTGTCTGTCTGTCTGTCTGTCTGTCTATCTATCTATCATCTGTGTGTGTGTGTGTGTGTGTGTGTGTGTGTCTGAAAAATGTGTCAGACACTCCAGATGTCCTTCTGTGTCATTCTATCTATCGGTCATCCCCCTCCTCTACTGCCCCCTTCCCCTTTGCCTTCAATCTTTCCCAACCTCAGGGCCCTCTGCAATGACTAATTTGATCCACACCCTTAGATCCTCAATTAGAAACTTCGAAATTACATTGCTTTGCATCTAACCTCAATCAATTCTGCTTTTTGCTGGTGGGCCTTCAGAAGGGAAATAAGTTGCTTCTGGAACACAATTATTTTCATCTGAGATGAAATGTCTGGAAAGATTTTCCCACGCCTTTTAAAGCTTCTGTTTTAACATGTATTATTACTTTATTCCTATTTTAAGGTATGTTTTAATTTCATTTCTGCTCTTACAGTGGCATTCTGTAAACTAGTATATGCTGTTAAAGACAGAGCAACACACCCACACTCACACTCACATGCATGCATGTGCACACACCCACACAAACACAAAGATTTATTTATTCTTTGAATAAAAGAAACAGATAATTAAATACAGTAAATCACACCATCCCCCATCTATCCTTACAATTTTAACACGGTTTTAATTTTACTTTAAAGCTTAATTTAAAAGAAAACCAAAATGCTTTAAGTTGCTTTTTTTCTTTCAAAGTGTTCATTCTTCTATATCTAACGGTGTTGGCAAAAGCTGGAATAAATCCATGATTGCCATCTACTGGAAAGTAACTAATCAAATCTCCAAGATTCCACCTTGATCCCCTTTATGAAGTACACAGTGCTTGGCCAACCCATTATTACAAATCCAAGATACATATTCTGTGATGCCATGAGATTTAATTTTTAAAGAATAAGAATTGCCAAACTTTCAATGATTGAAAATAACATGTACCTAAGGGCTTTCTTTTTCTATACACATTAGAATAGAATAGAATAGAATAGAATAGAATAGAATGGAATGGAATGGAATGGAATGGAATGGAATGGAATGGAATGGAATGGAAAGGAAAGGAATAGAGTAGAGTAGAGTAGAGTAGAGTAGAATAGAATAGAATAGAATAGAATAGAATAGAATAGAATAGAATAGAATAGAATAGAATAGAAGAGTTGTAAAGGACCTTGGAGGTCTTCTTGTCCAACCCCCTCAAGTATTGGAACATTGCTATCATGTCTCCTTCTTTTCATTAGACTAGATATACTCAATTTCTGTAATTGTTCAGATCCTGAAGATGAAATTCAAATACTTTGGCCACCTAATGTGAAGAAAGGACTCCCTGGAGAAGAGCCTCATACTGGGAACGATTGAGGGCAAAAGAAGAAGGGGACGACAGAGAATGAGGTGGCTGGATGGAGTCACTGAAGCAGAAAGCATGAGCTTGAATGGACTCCAGAAGATGGTAGAGGACAGGAAGGCCTGGAGGAACGTTGTCCATGGGGTCGCGATGGGTCAGACATGACTTTGCAGCTAACAAGAATAATTTGGGGAACCCATATATTTATATAATGTTTTGCGAAAACACCATTTCTAGTTATCTGTTTTGCTAGGAGGAGTTCTTCAACTATAAATTTATTTTTAATGCCAGTTTTTATTTTGTGCCTCTCAAACCAATTCTAGATTGATGTCTCCTACTCTTTCTAATCTCTTCTTTCAATTAATTCCATTATCCTCCATCCTTCCATGCATCTATATCTTCATATTTATGTTCAGATATCAACATCTGGATGTTAACCCAATTGTACCTCTGAGGTCATCTCTCTAGAACAAGTATGGCATTATTTAACATCTGTACCCTTCCAGGTCACACCTTCCATATTCAATATAAAGCCAATGTTATGGCTGTCAATTCAGCTGTCATGATAGATAATTTATCTGTCAATCCCAACTCCAAAATATTAGAGTAGAAGACTACATTTTTTCTTCACTACTAACTCATATATATGTCAAAACTCACTATATCTGGGAGTAATGTAGTGAAGGGCATAGCATTGTATTAGAAGCTCTTAAATCTCAGCATCCTCCTTGCCAAATCGTGGAGCAAGTTCATCAGACAACATTTTCTCATGAATCCCAAAGGGTCATCAATTAATGAATTTTATAGAATTGGTTTGTAATATTGTTTTGCTAAGTCAATAGGGGAGGTCATAGGATTTTTGCTTCTTCTTGTAAAGCAACAGCTTATTGTCAATTGCAAGTGGCACAAGGATGATTACAGAAAGCTAAAGAAAATCCAGTCTGGTTAGTAACAGTGTGGAAGCCTGCCTGGAATTCCTAAGATTAATGACGACGAGGAGGGGAAGGAATGATTTGTGGAAGAAAAGGAGGAGGAGGAGGAGGATGAAGAAGAAGAGGAGGAGGAGGAGGAATGATGGTGGTGGTGGAAGAGGAGGAGGAGGAAGAGAAGGAGAATGAATGGTGGGGGCGTAGGAGCAGGGGGAGAAGGAGGGTAGGAGAGGAGGAGGGGGAAGAGGAGGAGAAGGAATGGTGGTGGTGGGAGGAGGAAGTGGAAGAGGAGGAAAGGGAGGAGAATGAGTGGTGGTGGAGAAGCCAGAAGAAGAGGAGGAGAGGAGGAGGAGGAATGATGGTGGACAAAAAGGAGGAGGAGAGGGAAGAGGAAGAGAAGAAATAGTGGTGGTGGAGGAGGGAGGAGGAAGAGGAGGAGGAATGATGGTGGTGGTGGAAGAGGAGGATGAGGAAGAGGAGGAGAATGAATGGTGGTGGTGGAGGAGCAGGAGGAGAAGGAGGGTAGGAGAGGAGGAGGGGGAAGAGGAGGAGAAGGAATGGTGGTGGTGGGAGGAGGAGGTGGAAGAGAAGGAAAAGGAGGAGAACAAGTGGTGGTGGAGAAGCCAGAAGAAGAGGAGGAGAGGAGGAGGACAGAAAATTGTTAATTCCACACTGCTAGTAACATTAGAGCAAGAAAGTGCCCTTGAGCCTACCAGGAGCTGAACTTGACTGGGAAGTATAGTGAGTATTAAGCTAAAGTGCTAAGAGTACAGTGCTAAAGGTGCAGATAAATTAAAGGGGAGGGGGAAGGAGAGAGAGAGAGGGAGTATTTTTACAGCACTTTTCAGTTGTGGCAGAGCAGAGTTAAGGATCTTAGTTGCTGAAATTGTCCTGATTCCTCCACCTTCCTGGAGGAACTTACCAACCTAATAGCGAAGCAGAGCAATTCTTGCCTGGGATTCCCCACTCCTGCCACATTCCTTAATAGATTGACGGAACATCTGCACGTATCTTTCCTGTTGGAGGAAACACATGGTAAGGACTAGGAGGGACATATGCTCTCAACTGCCAAGCCTTATAATGAGCCAAGCTAAGCATATGCTATAAACATATCCTCCTTGTTCTGCACAGCCAGCATTGTTTGAGACCACTGTGCAATAATTCAACTTCCACTGAGTTTGTAACGGCGGTAAAATTAATACAAAGGGAATAATAAGCATCTTTCTCCTGTAATTCTAGCGCCTTCTTCCAACACCATTGCAGACGATAACAGCATCTAAGATAACCCTGAATATTCAATTAATTATGTCTGGTTTGGGTGTGTGTGTGTGTGGAGTAAGCATGGTAAAACAAACACACATAAATTGTTCACATAAATCAACGCTGGGTTCTGGGTCCCCCCCCCCCTCCATAAATCATGTTAGATTGTTTTTATGTTCTCAAAGTGCAAGTAGGACAATTTATTTCATTTCACACATTTGCAATACTCCCCCCCCCCCCCAATTCGGGCTGGAAAAGATACTTTGCCTGAAATGCTTATGCTATCAATACATTTCATTAAGGCTGTATTTTCCGTACGCATGGAAAGCTTTTATGAAATTGCATTTGTGGTGTTTGGCAAAATAAGAAGGAAGAATAGCTTTAAAAAAGAAAAGGAAAACAGAATTAGGCTGTTCTGGCTGTAATTATTTGCATACCTACCTGGAAGGGAGTCCCATTAAACTCAGCAGGGTTTTACTTCAGAATATATTGTAGCTAATTTCTAAACTGGCAAATGACCCTAAAACTGGCAGAAAGAAGGGAGAGAGGGAGGGAGGGAGGCAGGGAAAGAAAAAAAGAAAGAGGGAGGGAGGGAGAGAAAGAGGGAGGGGAGGAAGAGAGGAAAGAAAGAAAGGAAGAAAGAAAGAGGGAGGGAGGGAAGAGAAAGAAAGAAAGAAGGAGGGAAGAAGAAAACAAGGGAGGGAGAGATAAAAGAAAGAAAGAAAGAAAGAAAGAAAGAGGGAGGGAGGGAGGAAAGAAGAAAACAAGGGAGGGAGAGATAAAAGAAAAAAAGAAAGAAAAGAAAGAAAGAAAGAAAGAAAGAGGGAGGGAGGGAAGAGAAAGAAAGAAAGAAAGAAAGAAAGAAGGAGGAAAGAAGAAAACAATGGAGGGAGAGATAAAAGAAAGAAAGAAAGAAAGAGGGAGGGAAGAAGAAAACAAGGGAGGGAGAGATAAAAGAAAGAAAAGAGAAAAAAAAGAAAGAAAGAAGGAAAGAAAGAAAGAGGGAGGGAGGGAAGAGAAAGAAAGAAAGAAAGAAAGAAAGAAAGAAAGAAAGAAAGAAGGAGGGAAGAAGAAAACAAGGGAGGGAGAGATAAAAGAAAGAAAGAAAGAAAGAAAGAAAGAAAGAGGGAAGAAGAAAACAAGGGAGGGAGAGATAAAAGAAAAAAAGAAAGAAAAAGAAAGAAAGAAAGAAAGAAAGAAAGAGGGAAGGGAGGGAGGGAAAGAAAGAAAGAAAGAAAGGGGAAGGAAGGAAGAAAAGATGAAGGAAGGGAAGCAAGGAAGGGAAAGAAAGGAGGAAGAGAGGGAAGGAAGGGGAGAGAAGGAAGGAGGGAAAGAAGTAAGTAAGGAGGGAGGGAGGGGAGTGAAAAAGGGAAGGAAGGCAGGCTAAATGGCTTTGATGACAACTCTTATAGCTTACCGTTATAAAACTGATTTGAATACTAACTATTCAAATGCAAAATTCAAACCCAATTCTGATAAACAATCAAACATTAAACAACAGCCTATTCAAGGAATCGCTGAGGACTCCCAATAACCACCAACACTAATTGGATAAGCCAGTAGTATATAAACAGTGCAAACCCCACTCTCTTCTAGCACGGATGATGTTACCTAGTTTGGTAATGAAATGTCTGCAAGAAAACAACCAAGCTCAGAGAGCACCAAGGATGCCGCATATTGAATATTGGTGGCTTGGTTGCATTCAGATCATTAGCAAAGTATTAATTTAAGAAGCTAAACCAGCATGGCATGCAGAAGGGGAGACAGAAAATGTAGGAATAGCTACGGCATCCAGGCCATCTTTTAAAAACCAGTGCAAGGAATGAGCATGCTGTACCCGGCCTCCATTCAGCCAAAAAGAGCGAGGAGCTTCTGCCCTCCTGTCCTCAAATTTGATTGATTTGTTTATATCAAAATGCTCCATTTTAGATGCTGCTCCCTACCTAGAATACACTTTTCTCTGTCACCAAACATCACCATCATCTCCCTGCTGTGTGTTGCTCCAGGCAAGGGAGAGGCTGTAGCCTGTGACTAATTTTAGTTGGTTCTATTTGGTTTTGTTTGTTTTCTTGGGTCATTTCACTGAAGGGGTCTCTCTCTCTCCCCCCTCCCTCCCTCCCTCCCTCCCTCGGTGTGTCTTTGTGTCTCTGTCGCTTTCTTTCTCTCTCTTTCTCTCTCTTTCTCTCTCTGTCTTTCTGTGTCTCCCTCTCTGTGTCTCTCTTTCTGTCTCTCTGTGTCCCTCCCTCTCCCTCCCTCCCTCCCTCCCTCGGTGTGTCTTTGTGTCTCTGTCGCTTTCTCTCTCTCTCTCTCTCTCTCTCTCTCTCTCTCTCTGTCTGCCTCTCTCTCTCTCTCTCTCTCTCTCTCCATCTGTCTGTCTCTCTGGGTGTGTCCCTCTGTCTCTCTGGGTGTCTTGGTGTCTGTGTGTGTGTGTGTCTGTCTGTCTCTCTCTCTGTCTTTCCGTCTCTGTCTCTATATACAGTATCTATCTATCTATCTATCTATCTATCTATCTATCTATCTATCTATCTATCTATCTATCTATCTATCTATCTATCTATCTATCTATCTATCTATCTATCTACCTACCTACCTACCTACCTACCTACCTACCTACCTACCTACCTTATCTATCTATCTATCTATCTATCTATCTATCTATCTATCTATCTATCTATCTATCTATCTATCTATCTATCTATCTATCTATCTATCTATCTATCTATCTATCTATCTATCTACCTACCTACCTACCTACCTACCTACCTACCTACCTACCTTATCTATCTATCTATCTATCTATCTATCTATCTATCTATCTATCTATCTATCTATCTATCTATCTCTACCTACCTACCTACCTACCTACCTACCTACCTACCTACCTTATCTATCATCTATCTATCTATCTATCTATCTATCTATCTATCTATCTATCTATCTCTATCTATCTATCTCTAATCTAATCTAATCTAATCTAATCTAATCTACCTACTTACCTACCTATCTACCTACCTATCTACCTACACTTTTATTTATTTCCTGGGCCTGAATCAAAACTGTCTTGTATTTCTAAATTTATTTTTCCTCTGATGTGAATGTCCCAGCTGCTAATATGTAGTACAGTTACTTTAAAAAAAAATAGCTGTGGAAGAGAATGGGAAAGTAATAACGGCTATTTATTCCTTTTGTGAACATCTGCTGCCAACCTGGGCCTTCTCCTGGCCAAGATATTACAAAGGGCTCGTTCTATATAACCGTTCTTGAGAACAAAAGGGCTTCGGGGAATCTAGGCACGGATTCAGCCATTCAGCAACATTCTGTTCCTCTCTGAATTCGTCATCCAACTTTAGGGTTGCAAACAGTGGAATCCAATTTGCAAAGCAGCATGGATGTCCCCAGCAATCTGACACTTGGTTCCATTCCTTGTCTTTGATTAGAAAAGGAATGGAAGTCAACAATCCTATTTAGATGTTCAGGAACCTCAAGTTCTTGTCAACGTTGTACTAACTTGGCATTCCTGATGACGTAACATCTTTGAAACAGGCTGTTAACCATGACTCCTATTTGAGCAGAAGTGGTATATATTGTGTACATGTGTGTGCTTGTGAGAGAGAGAGGGGGGGGGGAATTATTACAAAGAATAATGAGTGAATATTCCAAATATTCTTGTCTGTGTCAAATAATAACAGGGTTAGGTAAAGGTAAAGGTTCCACTCGCACATCTGTGCTAGTCGTTCCCGACTCTAGGGGGTGGTACTCATCTCCATTTCAAAGCCGAAGAGCCAGGGCTGTCCGAAGACATCTCTGTGGTCATGTGACCGGTTCTTTCCAGAGGCGCTGCCATCTTATTTTTTGCTTCTGCACATGCACAGAGCAATTTTAGTTGCAGCCTCTGCCAGAACCCACCACTGCCTTGGAGGTGTTCGAGTCCTCTGCTCAAGCAGGAGACCCTCTACCATTCCAGACAAGTGTCTGGCCAGTCTCTTCTTCAAAACCTCCACTGATGGAGCTCCCACAACTTCTGAAGGCAACTTCTGTTCCATTGGTTGATTGTTCTGCCTTTCAGAATGCTTCTCCTTAATTTCTAGGTTGAATCTCTCATGAAGCTACCAGAGGTTGCCTTCAAGAACATTTTGCTTCTAATTTGATACCTCTGATGTCTAAACTGAGGGCTCCATTTTGAGCGCTGAAAAAAAAAATTGCATTGTAATGAGATTAAAAGTGTTCCCACTCTCTTGCCGTATTTTGCTAATGTGAAATTTCGTGGTTCATTAGGTGAGATCTTCCCACACAATCCTGCAGTGATATAATTAAGTAGGGAATCTGTCAGAGAAGCTGTTTCTAAAGGATACATATTTGAAAAAGTGTCAAAATCTTAAACATTATGGGAACTGCTCCTTCTGTAAAATCCAGAAAGACGATGAAATTCTCTTCAACTCCTACTATATCTATCTATCTATCTATCTATCTATCTATCTATCTATCTATCTATCTATCTATCTATCTATCATCTATCAACATCTTCTTTTAATGACCCCATAATCCCTTGCAGGGCGGAGTCTGGGCAACTGAATGGAGCTGAGTGTTGCCCTTCCTGTTGCCAATGTGGTATTCTCAACCTGCCCAGAGATAATTCTACCTAGGATCGAACTCACAGTCTCCTGATTGTGAGGCAAGAGCTCCACTTCTAGGCCATCACAGCACTCATCTGTCTGTCTGCCTGCCTGCCAGCCTACCTACCTATCTCCCTACCTCTCTCTCATCTATCTATCTACCTATCCATATCCCTATCTCTTCTCTTCTCTCTCTCATCTATCTATCTATCTATCTATCTATCTATCTATCTATCTATCTATCTCTCTATCTATCTATCTATCTATCTAGAGATGGAGATGGAGATAGAGAGATAGAGAGATAGAGAGATAGAGAGATAGAGAGATAGAGAGATAGATAGATAGATAGAGAGAGAGAGAGAGAGAGAGAGAGAGAGAGAGAGAGAGAGAGAGAGAGAGAGAGAGAGAGAGAGATTCATTTCCAGCAGGCCATTAAGAAGTTACTGCACATATCAAAAGTAATATTTAATAATGCCTGATTAAACTGTTTTGCATTTTCACTTAATTTAAGAAGCTTCCACCTCCTCTACATATGTACACAGGAAACGAACTGAAGTTAAAAAATTAATCTGGTCGAGAGAACCTTAAAACCTGGGCTGATCAAATTTGCAAATCCTAATGCAATTCAAACAGAGCTGAAATGGAGGTTTATCTCCCTGGTATAAATACTGATAAGTGGAAGGTCAAAATTATTGTTATTTGTGGCTGGGTAAATACCGGGGAATCCAGAAGGAGGTGCTGCCTCTGTAAACAAACACCGAATCTAATTGATAGCAAAGGTTTAATTCATTTTCATAAAAAAAAAAAAAAATCAATAGGTTGCTTGTGGGAAACAAAGCAATTCATTTGTCTAGACCTTTAAAACTTGCATGGTGAGTGTGGAACTTCCCAGAGAGGTTAAAGCTTACTTGTTGAAGCATGGCAATTAGTGTCAATTTTTGAGTTGTTTTGATTTTTTAGGATAATAGGCTCACTCACGTAGAAGTGTTGCAGTCTATCGAGTTCTTTGCTGGTTGGTGTGTTACAGAGGCCACCGTTTCCCAAGTATCGCTTCAGCGCAAAATTAACTCTTTCATTCTTGAACACTCTCGGGCCTGGGAGCCATCTTTTGCATTGGCCCTGGCACATTTAATGCTGTGGGAATAAGGGAGGGGGAGATTATACAGAGTTGGCTGGTATTTAGCCATAGTAACATTCTTTCTCAGAAAGTCAAGGCCATCTGGGTCTGCAGCTGCAATGAAGTGACTGTGAAGCATCTCCAGTTGAGACGGTGCCTGATTGGGCCAAGTGATGGATATGTGGGTGCTGGGCAGGGACTTGAACAATTCTTTTGGGTGGGGAAAACCTGGAAGCTTTCAGGTTTTTCCAGATGTGCCAATATGGTGTCTCTAATAAAAGGGGACTTTGAGGAAGCCTCGGAGTCTTCTTTCATTGGGTGCATTACTTGGAATCCTGACAAACACACAATTATGTGCTTGATGCTCCTTGCTTCAGCCATATTTCTAAGGAAGAAAGGGAACATCTAGGATTCACAGAAGAAGATAAGTGGGTCTTTCCTTCCTTATGAATGATCATTCAGAACATCTATTTTGGTTGCCCCTTAAGTTTGTGGAACTAGACAGTGGTTCTCAAACTTCCTAATGCCGCGACCCTTTAATACGGTTCCTCATGTTGTGGTGACCCCCAACCATAAAATTATTTTCGTTGCTACTTCATAACTGCCAGATTTTAAAGTAACATGATTGCACTTGTATACTGTTGCCTTTTTAATTCTAGTGTAAAAATAAGAAACTGAATATATTGATAGATAGTAGAAATAGACCGAAGGGAGGAGCAGAGGGAAAGAAGAAAGAGGGGTAGAGAGGGTGGGAGAGAGGATCAGAGGGAGGGTGAGATGGAAGGGAGGGAGTGTATTGGGAGAAAGGAGTGATAGAGGGGGAGGGGAAGTAGGAGAGGGGAATGTTGGAGGGGAGAAAGGAAAGTTGGAGGGGGGTGAAAGAAAGGGTGTATGGAGTCTTGAAGTGGTATATTGGTTTTGTATTTTGGGGAGTATTTTTGACAAGGATGTTGTGTTTATTGCTCAATGTTATATGGCCCCGGTCATGCACAGTATATATGTGACTGTATGAAATGAAAATGAAAATAAAAACATATATGGAAAAAATTAAAAAAAATAACTGTAATTTTGCAATTTTCGGATGGTCTTAGGTGATCCCTGTGAAAGGGTTGCTCGACCCCCCAAAGGGGTCGTGACCCACAGGTTGAGAAATGCTGAATTAGACCATCAACATATACGTGTTCGTAAAAAAATTTCTCTTGAGTAATCCCAACAATCCATTGTTCTGCTACAACACTTTGAACATTTGGCTTGGAAAAGAACTCATATTATGGAAAGAAACATTGTTCCCAACATCGCTGCACTCAATCAGGGTGTAAGGAAGTATTCCCCCCCCCCAACCAAGATGATGATTGGCAAAAAATTGTACCAATACTAAGAAGAAGAGCCGAGGTGGCACAGTGGTTAGAGTGCAGCACTGCAGGCTACTTCAGCTGACTGCAGTTCTGCAGTTCGGCTGTTCAAATCTCACTGGCTCAGGGTTGACTCAGCCTTCCATCCTTCCGAGGTGGATAAAATGAGGACCCAGATTGTTAGGGGCAATATGCTGACTCTGTAAACCGCTTAGAGAGGGCTGAAAGCCCTATGAAGCGGTATGTAAGTGTAACTGTTATTGCTATTGCTAAGAACCCATCCTAAGGTTTTCAAATGAGTTGGGGTTATGGATGATTCCCATCACTTCTTGCCTTCCAACCATTATTTTCATCCAGTTTGTTGATTTCATTGCAAGAGTTAGCATCTTATATTTGAGAGCCATGGTGGTGCAGTGGTTAGAATGCGACATTGCAGGCTAATTCTGCTGACTGCCAGCTGAAGCAGTTTGATAGTTCAATTCAAGGTTGACTGACTTCCATCCTTCAATCTGAAATGGTATAGGGAATCCTGCCTGAGCAAGGAGTTGGACTAGAAGACCTCTAAGGACCCTTCCAAATCTGTTATTCTATTCTATTTTATTATATTCTATTCTATTCTAGTTAAAGTAAACAACTTTAACTCATGCTAATTAATAAGGGAGAGGATTGGTGCAATCTAGCTGCGGAGATAGAAAGGCAGATAGAAAATACTGATGTTGAGTAAGATTATTTCTTCATTACCTTTCTTATTTTTCCTTGCTGTTATCAAAACTCAGTTGCAAACAGGATTAAATCTACACTATGATTCTTGATAGCCAATTCTTCTTGTTGTTTTCCCCCTAAATTTTCTCCTTAGTGCTCTCTGCTCTCTCCCCATTTCGCTGTTGTTGGCTGGGCAGTGGAAGAAATATAGTGTTCTTTTGACCCTTAGCAGGATATATTGCATCTGAATTGTGCAGTTGTTTGTAAGCGATCATCCACTATTTCATAAAACTGTGCAAAGATATATGTACATCTTAATAGTCAGAAAATAAGAACCTTTTCTTTAGAAAAGAGCTGAAACAACAACTGAGAATGATGATTTGTTCACTCTGTGCTAGAAAGTTTCCTTTGGCCTACTCTACAAATCTTTGCCTTGATGTTTCATTTCTTCTAAAAGCTAGCGTGGTATTTGGCTTTGTTTCACAATTTGTACAACTGAAGCAGAGGTGGGTTCCTACCGGTTCGCACCGGTTCAGTAGAACCGGTTCATCAAATCTACCGAACCGGTTAGAAGAGGTTCCACCAGTGGACCCGGAAAGCAGGCCACACCTACAGAAGAGGTTCCAAAAATGTTTGAAACCCACCACTGAACTGAAGTCCAGTTTGTATAGAACCGTGCAGCAGAATGGCATCATATTCAAACCACTGTTTCTTGATTATTACTGTAAATGATCTCAGAAATAATCGAGTTGGAAGGGACCTTGGGAGCAGTGGTGAAATTCACATTTTTTTTACTACCGGTTCGGTGGGCGTGGTTTGGTGGGTGTGGTGAGGCTTGGTGGGCGTGGCTTGGTGGGCATGGCAGGGGAAGAATACTGCAAAATCTCCACTCTCACCCTACTCTAGGGCCAGCCAGAGGTGGCATTTGCCGGTTCTCCGAACTACTCAAAATTTCTGCTACCAGTTCTCCGAACTACTCAAAATTTCCACTCCTGGTTCTCCAGAACCTGTCAGAACCTGCTGAATTTCACCCCTGTTGGGCGGTCTTCTAGTTCAACCCCCTGCTCAAGCAGGAAACCTTATATATTTTCAGATAAAGGACTGTCCAATCTCTATTTAAACATTTTTTTAAAATGTTTTTAAAGATTTCCAAAGTTGCAGTACTCAAAACTTCTGGAGGCAAGTTGTTCCACTGGTTAATTGTCTTCATTGTTAGGTTTCTCTTTAATCCCAGGTTGCTTCTCTCCTTGATTAGTTTCCATCCATTCTTTCTTGTCTTGCCTTCTGGTGCTGTGGAAAATAGCATTTCTTCTTTGTGGCAGCTCTTTAGATATTGGAAAATTGAATGTAAATATAGAGGCAGAACTTATTGTCTTGTTTATATCTCATGTCTAACTTTATCAAGATGTTGTTAGTATATCATTCAAGTCCAGCCAGTGGTAGAAGTATTAATTGTTATGTTTAGCAGTAACTTAAAACTGCCTATCTTGTATTTGGTTCTCATTGAGGTGGTGCAATGATTAGGGTGCAGTACTGCAGCTGGCTGTTATCTGCAGTTCAGTGGTTCTAATCTCACCGGCTCAAGGTTGACTCAGCCTTCCATCCTTCTGAGGTGGGTGAAATGAGGACCCAGACTGTGGGGGTGATATGCTGACTCTGTAAACCACTTAGAGAGGGCTGAAAGCCCTATGAAGTCTAACTGCTATTGCTAACTGCTATTGTATATATCCCTATTTTCCCCTGTTTCCCCGTATCCTGTTCTCCCAATAAAGCATTCGAACTCTACACACCCGGTCTATTTTATTGGAGGAGAGGTGGGTTTAGCTGCATGTGAAGCTGCCCACAGACTAACATGTAGTGAGGGCAAAACAATGTTTGTTTAAATAATATAAAGGCCAAAGTAAAGTTTCCTTTACTCTTTAGAGATTAATTTGGATTGGATCCAAAGAAATTATAGATTGATTAAATGATGTTTTAAAAAATGAGCAAGAAAGGGGCAGAAGTGGATATTATACTGTGTAAACAATGACATCACCCAACTGAATGTGCCTACCTCTTCCAAATGCTCATGATTCTGTCTCCCCCCCCTTATTGGTTGTATTCTGAAACTTACAACTTGTTCAGAATGCATAGTGTGGAACGACACTTGTAATACGGTGAGTGTGTACGACGCTTGTCATTTACAGCAAATGAAATGTACGTTTGCAGAAATGCAGGGGTATTTATTATCGCTCACATTTCATGGATCATCATCCACTTCATCAGATGTTGGGGAGGTGAAAAATGAACAGGAACGGAAACGATAAGCAGAGAAAGGGTAGAGGGTGAGAATTGTGTATCGTACCTCTAAATGAAGGAGTGGTTAATGCAGGGCAGGTATTCTTGCGTAGAGTAGCGTGCTTATATAAATAACTAACTCGTTTACTACAACGTATGTGCCTCTCTAATCCACAGAGACTCGGAGTGGTTTGCAAAGCCACTAAGAGGATTAAAACCAGGAGATCACAATAACAACTAAATAGCAAAGCTGGGTAACCAGGCACAGTTGCAATACAGTCCTTTTGTGCCAAGGAAGGAATACACCTCAATACGTTCAATAGCAAAACAGTTTCCCTACTATAATCTACTGTCACCTTAATCAGTGGAACAACTTGCCCCCAGAAGTTGTGAATGCTCCAACACTGGAGGTTTTTAAGAAGAGGTTGGATAACCATTTGTCTGAAATGATTTAGGTAGGAGGTTGGACTAGAAAACCTTCAAGGTCCCTTCAAACTCTGTTATTCTATTCTATTCTATTCCTATTCCTATTCCTATTCCTATTCCTATTCCTATTCCTATTCCTATTCCTATTCCTATTCCTATTCCTATTCCTATTCCTATTCCTATTCCTATTCCTATGCCTATGCCTATGCCTATGCCTATTCCTACGCCTACGCCTATGCCTATGCCTATTCTATTCTATTCTATTCCATTCCACTGCACTCCATTCCCTTCTATCCTACCCTACCCTACCCTATCCTACCCCACCCCACCCCATCACATCCCATCCCATCTAGCCTATTCCTGTTACCCAAGGTGTTATCCTAATCCCGAAGGTGCTTTTTCGAAAGACAACTGGACTTGTTTTTTCCTTGAAGAAATTTCACTTGTCATCCAAAAAGCTTCTTTAATTCTCCCTAAATGTTAGAGAATGGAAGGATTTACATTCCTTTCTTTACATTCCTTTTCGAACAAAGCACCTGTTGTGATCTGTTGGCCACCAGCTCCTCCAGCAGCTGAATTGGAGGAGGAGGAGAAGGCGTGGGAGTCAGGGTCATCATCAAGACAATCTGAGAGCTCTGAGGAGGAAGAGGGAATGGAGCTGGCAGAGAGAGAGAGAGAGAGAGAGAGAGAGAGGGAGAGGGAGAAGGAGAGGGAGAGGGAGAGAGCCTGGGCCATCAGGCAGCCCTCAGATGGAGAGTCAACAGCCTTCAGGTCTGGAGGATGAGGAAGAGGAGGAACAGCTGGGTTCAGTGCCTGACACAGGGATGCCCAGAAGGCAGAGGAGAGGAGAACAGTGGAAATCTATGGGCCGGTCCTTGGGACAGAAGAGCCACTGCTGCTAGCAAAGCCCCACCCTAGCTCTGGGGATAAAAGGCAGGAGACAGAGATGAATAGATGTGACAGGTAACTATTCATCTCCCTGCCAGATGGACTTGTTAGCCTGCAATGAGAGAGAAACTTTTTGCCGGGGTTACCGCCACTCCGAATAAAGGAATCTTTTGAGTTCACTTCAGAGGGTTGGTCATGTTTGGGGAGCTGGGTCAGAACAGCACATTTGGGACAACCATAATCTGGACGTCTGAAAACCTCCATAGACTGCTACCCAGATGTTTCACCAACTAAGTAAGCAAGACACTTCTTCCCCAGATAATCTTACACTGACATCCTTATACCCAAGCAGAATTAGGGTCTCTTTTTCTGAATTACCAGGTAGGCACTGCAATAGGTTGCTAAGAACAGATTGCTCCGGTGAAGTGAATGAAAACTCTCTCTCTCTCTCTCTCTCTCTCTCTCTCTCTCTCTCTCTCTCTCCCTCCCTCCCTCCCTCCCTCTCTCTCTCTCTCTCTCGGATTCTAATTTCCTGGAGCCAATGTAAAGTCCATTAGGAAAGCTTTGCACTTTCCAACACAGAAACTAGACTGTCGTGTTTCATTTGCTTTGCACCCTGATTGCTGTCCATTAGATATCTCTCTCTCACTCTCTTTCTCTCTCCCTCCTTCCCCCTCCCTCCCTCTGCCTCTCTGTTTCTCTTTCCCTCCCTCCCTCTCTCTGTCTTTCTATCTTTCTCTCTCCCTCTTTCTGTCTCTGTATCTCTCTGTCTCTGTCTGTCTGTCTGTCTCCCTCCCTCCCTCTTTGTCTCTCTCTCTGTCTCTCTCTCTCTTTCTCACTCCTTCCTCCCTCTCTCTCTGTACCTCTTTTTTCAGGTAATGTTAGGAAAAGCTGGGGTGACAGAATAAGCAACCAAGTGAAAAAATAGAAATGTGGCCATTGTGGATTACCTCTTCTGCACATTTCTCTTGTGGATTCATGATGTTTTGGGCCAGACTTAAGGTAAAGTTTCCTCCGCACATGTGTGCTAGTCGTTCCCGACTCTAGGGGCAGGTGCTCATCTCCGTTTCAAAGCTGAAGAGCCAGCGCTGTCCGAAGACGTCTCCGCGGTCATGTGGCCGGCAGAACTAAATGCCGAAGGCACACAAAATGCTGTTACCTTCCCACCAAAGGTGGTTCCTATTTTTCTACTTGCATTTTTTACGTGCTTTAGAACTGCCAGGTTGGCAGCAGCTGGGACAAGGAATGGGAGCTCACTCCATTATGTGGCGCTAGGGATTCGAACTGCCGAACTGCCGACCTTTCTGATTGATGCATCTTAGCCACTGAGCCACCACGTCCCTTTGACCCAACCTCAGTTAGATTTTTAAAATGACTTATTTTGAATATGTTAAGGAGATGGAAAAACTCTCTCTTTGTTATTCTGATGTCTCCCTTGGAGACTCCCCAGATGCCTCCTCAGATGTCAGCTCAGGGGAGGATGAGCCCATTCCTGGCACGGCAGGAGTTTGAATTGATTGATGGCTCTGAACAGCCATCCAGAAGAAATTTGGAGGAGGCTTCAGCTGGGGAAAGGTTCCAGTGGCAGATGATGGGGATTTTGCAGTATCCTTCCCCCAAAAGAGGGGAGGGAAGGGAGATTTTGCAGTATCCTTGCTGTCAAGCTTACAATTATATTTCTTTTAGAATTTTGGCCTCCCACACTTTCTCTTATTTCAATATGCTGTTTCATTAGTATAGTTGATGGGAGTGGGGAATAGACAGGAGTGAGATTGTGGAACGTATTGTTATCATTCTTTTCTAGAAGCCAAGTACACCTGACCGGAAGCAGCTGGGTGTGCATGCCAGCGTGGAAGAAGAAGATTGGACCATGTGATGGATTGTGGGTGTGGGGACAAGATCATGAACTTTTAACTGGGTGGGATTCTGATGTCATTTCCAGTTTGGGGATTTCATAACACAGATGTGCCTAAGATGTCTGATTTATTAAATTGGAATTTTAAGGATCGTTTTGCCTTGGACTCTGATTTAATTCTACATGATACTTGGAACACTGACACTTGCCCTGCCACACCCACCATGCTACATCTACAGAACTGGTAGTAAAAAAAAAATTACCACTGAATTAACATATCACACTGCGCTCCTGCTTACGTATAAGTCCAAATTGGGTACATGCGCCTTAAACTGAAAACTCTTTGGTGACTTTTTTCAAAGGGCTTCTAATCCAAAGTAGAACTCAGCATGTTGTGCATGTTGCAATTGAAATATTAATTTAGCTGCAAGGAGTTCTCACAGTCTGCTTTTTAGGGATGGTTAAGGGAATAGGCAATGTTAGGAAAGACGTATACATGCCACTGTATTTTCTCCCCTTGATTGCAGCGCCAGCTTCTCCTTCTAACGTCTTAATTTTAAAGAACGCCTAATGATTCCGCTTTATGTATCGGCAGCAAACAGATGCAAAGCTTCAAAAATATGCCGTCGAGCTGCAGAGCAAACAGGTTTAAGAATGCAAAAAAGAAAAAAAAAAGAAATCCAGGTTAGGCAAACCCCTAGGCAGAACTAATTTGTCTGAATGATACTTATGCAGCAGGTAATCTAAACTGACAATAAACTTGCCAGGGATATAGCAATAACATTTTTACCACACTAAACTTTTCTTGAAGGATAATTTCAATGCATATTCGCTTTTTTCCAAAACAAAAGGTGGGGGGGAGAGAGAGAGGCTTTGCCTCTTGTCTAAATACCAATATAAAGTATCTTTCTCTGCTTGCCTTTATTTTCAGGTTACTTCCCCCTTTTTTAAAAAAACATAGCAAGGGATTCACTGCATGGCATTTTGCTCTTTTGATCTCCACCTCCATGGAGGTTCGTGGTAAGTAGAAAATTTGCATAGGAAGTCTATCTTTGCCATGAGAAGACAATATTTGTAGGTAGGTGAGGGTTGAACAGTGAGGTCCTTGGTGCTCTCTGAACTTGGTTGATTTTCTTCAGCTCTTTCATGACCCAACCGTGGAACATCATCAGTGCTAGTAAAGTTTGGGGAGAAAAAGAGGAGGAGGACTGTGGGTCTTTAGTGCTCTCTGAGCTTGGTTGTTTTCTTGCAGATGTTTCATGACCCAACTATGGAACATCATCAGTGCTAGAAGGGAGTGGGGCTTGTGGAGAGGATGAGGGGGAGGAGGAGAAGGGGGTGGAGAGGATGAAGATTAAGGGGAGGACTCTGGGTCTTTCAGGATTTCTCAGCTTGGTTGTTTTCTTGCAGATGTTTCAAGACCCAACTATGGAAAATCATCAGTACTAGAAATGAGTGGGGTTTGTAGAGATGAGGAGGAGGAGGAAGAGGAGGAGGAGGAGGAGGAGGAGGAGGAGGAGGAAGAAGAAGAAGTAGTGATGGAGGAGGAGGAGGACTGTGGGTCCTTAGTGCTTTCTGAGCTTGGTTGTTTTCTTGCAGATGTTTCAAGATCCAACTATGGAACATCATCAGTGGTAGAAGGGAATGGAGTTTGTAGAGAGGAGGAGGAAGACTAGGCGGTGGAGGAGGAAGAGGAGGAGGAGGTGATGGTGGAGGAGGAAGAGAAAGAGGAGGAGGAGGTGGAGGAGGACTGTGGGTCTTTGGTGATTTCAAAGAAATCACCAAAGGAATGTAGAACTGTGCCCAGAAGGATTTCAGGTGCTACATCAGCCGAGAGCCCAGGGAAGGGGTGGGGGTGTGGCCGCTGTTATCCGAGAGTCGTTAGTTCCTCGTAGGGTCCCTGCTCCGGAGATTGTCGGGTGTGAGTCTTTGCTGTTAAAGTTGGACCTCAAGGGTCAAGTGGGTCTGCTGTTAACGTACCTGCCTCCCAACAGCGTTGCAGCAGCCCTCCCCTCGCTCCTCGAGTCGGTAGCCGAGCTGGCAGTTGAGTTCCCTAGGCTGATGGTCCTGGGGGACTTTAATTTGCCGTCGCTCGGTGAAAACTCGGAGGGGGCGCAGGAGTTCATGGCTTCCATGACAGCCATGGGCTTGACCCAAGTAATTCGAGGCCCAACCCATTCGGCGGGACACATGCTTGACCTTGTATTTCTCTCGGAGCAGTGGATTTGTGATCTTGGTCTGAGGGGGAACGACATCATACCCCTGTCGTGGTCAGACCACTGCCTACTGAGGCTCGACTTTCGGAGACCAAACCCCCACTGTAGGGAGGAGGAACCGACCAGGTGGTTCCGCCCCAGGCGTCTTATGGAACCGTCAAGGTTCCAGACAGAGCTTGGGGCTATTCCTGACACTTTCGCCCACAGTCCGGTGGAGACTCTGGTTGCTGCGTGGCACTCGGCAGCATCGGAGACCCTCGACCGGATTGCGCCACTGCGGCCCCTCCGAGGCGGCGGATCCCGGAGACCTCCTTGGTTCACCGAGGAACTCCGGGAGATGAAGCGCCGGAGGAGATGCCTAGAGCACCGTTGGAGGTCCGATAAGTCCGAAGCGAACCGAGCAATGGTAACCACCTGCACCAAGGAATACACCAGGGCACTTAGGGCTGCAAAAAGATCCCATATAGCCACCTTGGTTGCGTCCGCTGAGTCCCGCCCGGCCGCCCTGTTTAGGATAACCCGCTCCCTACTGAACAAAAGGGAAGCGGGGGAACCCTTGCAGGGCAGAGCCGAAGAGTATGCCCAATTCTTAGCGGACAAAATTGCTCGGTTTCGGTCGGACTTGGACTCCACCCCTGCAGCTCCAGCCGAGGCACAGGAGGATCAATTTGAACAACTCTGGGTTGAGTTTCAAGACGTTACCCCCGGGGATGTGGACAAGGCCATGAGGGCTGTAAGTACCTCCACCTGTGTACTGGATCCGTGTCCCTCATGGTTAGTTACTAACTGCAGTGAGGTGACACGAGGCTGGATCCAGGCGGTTGTCACCGCCTCACTTCGGGAGGGGAACTTCCCCGCCGCACTGAAAGCGGCGGTGGTGAGACCCCTCCTGAAGAAGCCATCTTTGGATCCAGCTATCCTTAATAATTATCGTCCAGTCTCCAACCTCCCCTTTCTGGGGAAGGTTGTTGAGAAGGTGGTGGCCTTCCAGCTCCAGCGGTCCTTGGAGGAAGCAAACTATCTAGACCCCTTCCAGTCAGGCTTCAGACCCGGTTACAGCACAGAAACCGCTTTGGTCGCATTGACCGATGATCTCTGGAGGGCCAGAGATGGAGGACATTCCTCCATCCTGGTTCTCCTCGACCTCTCAGCGGCTTTCGATACCATCGACCATGGTATCCTTCTGCGACGACTGCGGGAGGTGGGAGTGGGAGGCGCCGTGTTGCGGTGGTTCTCCTCCTACCTCTCGGACAGGTCGCAGTCGGTGTTAGTGGGGGGGCAGAGATCGTCCCCTAGGCCCCTAACTTATGGGGTGCCTCAGGGCTCGGTCTTATCCCCCCTACTATTCAACATCTACATGAAACCGCTGGGTGAGATCATTCGCAGGCACGGGATTAGATACCATCAATATGCGGACGATACTCAACTGTATCTGTCCGCCCCGTGCCAACTCAATGAAGCGGCAGACGTGATGAACCGCGGCCTCGAAGCTGTTATGGACTGGATGAGGGTTAACAAGCTCGTGCTCAACCCAGAAAAGACCGAGTGGCTGTTGTGTTTCCCTCCCAGAGATTCGACCAATATTCCATCACTCAGGCTGGGGGGTCAAATTCTACACCCCTCAGAGAGGGTTCGCAACTTGGGAGTCCTCCTGGACTCACAGCTATCGTTTGACCACCATATAATGGCTGTGACCAGGGGGGCATTCGCCCAGGTTCGCCTGGTGCGCCAGTTGCGACCCTACCTGAATCGGGAGGCTCTCACAACAGTCACCCGGGCCCTTGTGACCTCTAGGCTGGAATACTGCAACGTGCTCTACATGGGGCTGCCCTTGAAGAGCATCCGGCGACTTCAGCTAGTACAGAATGCGGCCGCGCGAGTGATTGTGGGTGCACCTCGGTTCACCCGCATAACACCTATCCTCCGCGAGCTGCGCTGGCTACCTGTCGATCTCCGGATGCGCTTCAAGGTGCTATTAGTCACCCATAAAGCCCTACATGGCAGTGGATCTGGATACTTGAGAGACCGCCTTCTGCCAATTACATCCCTGCGACCAATAAGATCACATAGATTAGGCCTCCTCCGTATACCATCGGCCAGCCAGTGTCGGCTGGCAACTACAAGGAGGAGGGCCTTCTCAGTAGTAGCCCCGACCCTTTGGAACGAGCTCCCCGTAGAGATTCGCACCCTCGCCACCGTCCAGGCCTTCCGCACAGCCTTGAAGAACTGGCTCGCCCGTCAGGCCTGGGGACAAGGATAATTCCCCTCCCGAATGATGAATGTATGTTGTTTATTATTTTATTATATGTCTTATCTTAATGTCTGTATCTCCCCTTCCCCTATTTTATGTGAGCCGCCCTGAGTCCCCTCAGGGAAAAGGGCGGCCTACAAATATTAATAAATCTCTAAATCTCTAAATCTCTAAATTTCTGAGCTTGGTTGTTTTCTTGCAGATGTTTCAAGACCCAACTATGGAACATTATCAGTGTTAGAAGGGAGTCAAGGTTATGGAGAAGAGGATGAGGAGAAGGAGGAGGAGGAGACGAAGACAAAGATGAAGAGGAGGACTGTGGGTTCTTGATGCTTTTTGAGCTTGGGTTTTCATTATCCAACTACAGTACATAACATCATCAGAGCAACCTCTGCCAGAAAACTACCAAACTTAGAGAAGGGCCTGCATGACTCTTGCATAAGTGGACCTGGGGCCATTTATCTTGTACAAATTCCTTCCTGGATATGAGCATATTTCTTTTTTGGAACTTTTTTTTTTTAAGCAGGAGATGCCAGGATTAGATCTTGCCCGAGCAACTAGTGTGTTCAGCTATTAAATAAAAGGATGATTATATTATGTTCTTGGAGACACCCAATTTGCTACCTCTTGTAGCATGAAATAAGTGTATTGAAATCCTTTATAACTTTGGGAAGGATATAGAAATGTCATGATAAGGAAACTCTGATTTATCCATATCTGTACTTAATTTTATACAGTCCTTTCAGTTTTATTGCAAAAAGTGCAAGTTCAGAGTAAAATGTGAGGAGTCAGCATTTTCCCACCTGGCTATCCTTTTCAATATTTACTAAGGGTATAGGCTATTCTTTAAATATGGCCTATAATGGTGCTCCTTTGTCTTACTTTCTCTCCCCAAAACCTTTTCATGTTCCAGTTCTCATCATTCATCAAAGAATGATGTAGGCCACCCAGTAATCATTGAGGTGGTTTAACATCTTATGAAGAAGTCATATAAAAATTGGTCCTTCAAAAACGCTCTCTAGATATTCAAGAAATCAACACTTATTTCTGTCCATTTAATGGTTTGGTGGAGTTTGTATCCTACATTTATGGAATTGTGGTGATAGCACCTTAAACATTTGAAGTATTGGCATTTGTTTCCTTCTTTAAAAAAGTGATCTGGAAAAAAATGTGATTGATAAAAATCTCTCTCTCTCTCTCTCTCTCTCTCTCTCTCTCTCTATCTCTCTATCTCTCTATCTCTCTATCTCTCTATCTTTCTATCTCTATCTCTATCTCTATCTCTATCTCTATCTCTATCTCTCTATCTCTCTCTCCCTCCCTCCCTCCTGCCCTCTCTCTCCCCTCTCTCTCCACCTTTGGGACTTTCTAGACTCTTCTTAAAAACCTCCAGTGATGAAGCGCCCCCAGTTTCTGGTGGCACACTGTTCCACTGGTTAATTGTTCCCACTGTTAGGAAGTTTCTCCTTAATTCCTAGTTCCTTCTCTCTTTGATTAGCTTCCTGTTGTGCCCTGGCCAGCAGATGGCGCTGTGTAAGTCACCTCTGATTGGTCAGGACGCGCCTGCCAGCTGGCGGGAAAAACCTGGGCTTTTCATTGGTTCCCCGTCTGACAGCTCCAAGTATAAATAGCTGTCAGACGGGGGAGTTGCTTGTTCTTGTTCAACCTGTTCAATAAACATTCAAGTTATTGCTGACCGGTCTCCTCAGTTATTGTCCCTCAAGATTCAAAACTGGCGACGAGGGCTGGAGAACCGGATCCTTACTACGTGCCTCCCATGGCTGTCGCTTCTGTACTTTTTCCGTTTCGGCCGGAGGCTGAATCATAGGACACATTCATGGAACGCTTTGAATGTTTTCTTTTAGCCCATGATTTAACCGCACTGTCAATTGACAGAAAGCGCGGACTCAGAGATAGAGTTTTTGTGTTGGTCTGGCCGGCAGGCGGCGTTGGTAGGGCCTGTTATTTCTGGAACAGCCGGATGGTTCATGGGGCCCTCCGTAACTCGCCAACGGAGCTGGTCTACATTCCTCCGCCAACGTCTCCCATTTCCAACCATTGTTTCTTGTCCTGCCTTCAGAGCTTTGGAGAATAGGTTGATCCCCTCTTCGTTGTGGCAGCCCCTCAAATATTGGAAGACTGTTATCATGTCACCCCTAATTCAGGGGCTGCCACAAAGAAGAAGGGCTCAAACTATTCTCCAAGGCACCTGAGGGCAGGACAAAAAGCAATGGGTGGAAGCTAATCAAGGAGAGAAGCAACTTAGAACTAAGGAGACATTTCCTGACAGAACAATTAATCAGTGGAGCAACTTGCCTCCATAAGTTGTCAATGCTCCAACGCTGGAAGTTTTTAAGAAGATGTTGGACAACCATTTATCTGAAGTGGTGTAGGGTTTCCTGTCTAAGAAGGGGTTTGGACTAGAAGACCTCCAAGGTCCCTTCCAACTCTGTTATTCTAATTCTAATTCTAATTCTAATTCTAATTCTAATTCTAATTCTAATTCTAATTCTAATTCTAATTCTAATTCTAATTCTAATTCTAATTCTAATTCTAATTCTAATTCTAATTCTAATTCTAATTCTAATTCTAATTCTAATTCTAATTAATTAATTCTAATTCTAATTCTTTTTTTAGACTAGCCAAACCCAAATCCTGCCGCTGTTCTTCATATATTTTGGTCTCCAGGCCTTTAATCATTTTGGTTGCTCTTCTCTGACAAGAATGTCCTGGGTGATTGAAAATGTCCAGTGACATACACACAGTTTTTTTGTCAACTCACGATATAATCCCTTTCCATTTCTTGGGAAAACGTTCCTCTGCCTCTGTTTCCTTTCTTTTGCTGTTACTCATTTCCAACGAAGTCAACGTTAATAAGCAATCCGTGCTCTTCAGAGACCAAGGATGATTTTATTCCCGTGTCGCTTTGAGGAGGGAGCAAGGGTTTTAACAGGACTTTCCACCCCACCTCCATTTAAAGAGCGACAACGGTTGATATTGCCCTTTTGATACCCCAGCCAAAGGGTTAAGTGGCGGGAGATAAAGGCCTCCGATTCAAAATTCTGCATGACATCTGAAATAAGACGAGGTCTTACTTAGCTCCTAGCACATTTACCCTTTTGTTTAACTTGTCAAAGCGTGGGCAGCCCCTCCTGAGGGCCGCTAAGAAAAATAACCCTCAAAACGAAGCCACGATAAACATAAGTAAACATTTGACAAGACTCCATGAAAAGGCCAGTCGAAATTGGAGAATCACTTTTGTTTTGCCTTATTTTATTTTATTTTTAAAAAAAAAACCCTTTCAATAGTAACAATTTGCCAGTGGCCCATTAAAATATAAATATTTAGAGGAAGGAGCATGTTAGAATTGAAAAGGTCCTGTCTTGCATAGTCTGTTTGCCATCAGATGAGGGAAAAGGGCAGCTAGATAAGATTTTAAGCCGGCAATACTTTCAGATGGTGTGCATATTAATAAAGACTTTTAACTTTTAGGAATATATTACTATCCTATGGAATATAGCCTCCGTGAATCCATTCATTTTTTTCCCCTTTCTCAAATGAGTCCTACGTTTGTTCTTGTTTAACAAATAGCTCCTATTGTCAGCAAAGTCCAGAATTCCATTGTTTAATGTTCATAACTCTATTTCTACAAGGAAGATTTTTGTAATCTCATGGACACACAACGGTTTCAAATTTGTATTTCTTCATTACACTCTAGCAGTCTAAATTTGCTGTCCTCAGATGTCGGATGTGTTATTCAAGTCCCCACCCGCTCTCCCCTGTAGTTATTTCTACCCTGGAAGGGTTTTATTTCTTAATTATGGAAAAGTATGTTTTTCTTTTTCTTCTACAATGCTACAGTCCCTCAATTTGGTGTGGGGCAACAGGGTGTAGCTGAGTCTTTACTGGCTGGATGCCCTTCCTAACGCCTATGTGGAGTTTGCAGCAGAGATTTTCTCTTTGCGCCCTGAGAAGGAAACATCTGCTGCTACCTAGGTTTGAACCCTCAACCTTCTGTGTGGGAGGTGAGTGATTTTATCACTAGGCCACCACACCGCTCCAATTATGGTAAAGTAATATTATAAAGCCGTAAAAAGAGAGTTATATAATACCGTAAATACTAAAATATAAACTGATGAACAGGTAGGGAATTTACAGTGCTAAGAATCCCATTCAATTCCTTTTCAAATCACTAGAAGGAGAGGATGTAGATAGATTTAAAAAAATAAATAAATCCATGCAATGCCTGGTTATGTGCATATGATACAGGGACCATTTCATCTGTCGCCACATTTTATTGTATGCAGTTATTTATCAAGGTATTAGAATCTACTTTGTTCCCCCTAATCTGATAACATATCTAAAACATCATTTTGATCCCTTTTATATAAAACAGGTAAAATTCAGGTAAAATGGACTGTACATCCCTAGACATTGGCAAATTCTATTATGCTTCCAGCAAGATAAGTTACAAGTTGACAAACCACAAAACCAAGGTTGGGTTACTAGGCGAACTGGTACCAGTTTGCGCGCACGCGGGCGCAGCTGCCACATGTTGCTTGCGCATGCACAGTTCTCTGTAAATGGTTGTGTGCATGCACAAAGACCATTAAAAGCTAATAAACAAGATGCCAGCAATGGCAACGGAGAATGGGGGACCGGTTCGGGGGGCGTGGCCAGTCTGAGTCATTGCTGGTTCTGCAACCCAGGTTCGGCTGAACCGGGCCGAACCAGGAGCAACCCACCTCTGAATTAAACCTTGAATAAACCTGAATGTGTGTGTGTGTGTGTGTGTGTGTGTGTGTGTGTGTGTATCCTCTTAGCTTGTCTTTTACTGGTCCTTCCTCTTTTACTTCTAAACAGGTTGTTGATTTTTGTTTTATCCCGCTGTTTGATGAACTGAATGTTAGTCCAACTTCGTTATCTGCTACCATGATCTTTAGAGATCTTTAGATGCTTTAGAGAGATTTCTTTTTTAAAAAAAAAATTGAATGCATTTCTATTGGCCAATTGTTCTCAAAACTTGCTGAAATGCTACCTCCACAGATATTGGATAACCTTTTATCTGAAATAGTATAGGGCTTCCTGCCTGAACAGGAGGTTGGTCTAGAAGACCTCCAAAGGTCCCTTCCAACTCTAACTCTAACTCTAACTCTAACTCTAACTCTAACTCTAACTCTAACTCTAACTCTAACTCTAACTCTAACTCTATTCTATTCCATTCCATTCCATTCCATTCCATTCTTCTTTCTTACTCTGCTTCTCCTTTTCTCCTGTTCTGTTCTGTTCTGTTCTGTTCCGTTCCGTTCCGTTCCGTTCCATTCCATTCCATTCCATTCCATTCCATTCCATTCCATTCTATTCCAATATTCTATTCTATTCCATGCCATTCTTCTTTCTTTCTCTGCTTTCCCTTCTCTTCTTCTCCTTCTCCTTTTCCTTCTCCTTATTCTGTTCTGTTCTGTTCTGCTCCATTCCACTCCACCCAGTGATGGGATTCAACCAGTTCGCACCACTTCAGGAGTACCAGTTGATAACTTTCTGAGCAGTTTGGTGAACTGGTTGTTGGAAGAAATCATTAGGGCAGAGAACCAATTGCTAAATTGTTTAAATCCCACCCCTGACCCCACCCCACTTCACCCACTCTACCCTACCCTACCCTACCCTACCCTACTCTACTCTACTCTACCCTACCCTACCCTACTCTACCCTACCCTACCCTACCCTACCCTACCTACCCTACCCTACCCTACTCTACTCTACTCTACTCTATTTTCTGTCACTCTTTTTTTTAGTAATAAAAATTCATGGGATTGAAGGTCCTTTACAAGTTCATTTATCCTAAACTTCAAGTGTCATTAACATACCATTTAGGTTCTTTAAATCCTAATTAGTCGACTGCAATTTATACATCATGTCCTTGTGCAAGAATGCAGCTTGAAATCTACATGTTTGATTGCCAAAACATCAATGTGATAGATAAGCAAGAGGCAGAAGATTGCAAATAGCTTTTCTTCCTTGTGGAAAGTGGGAACTGCTAATCCAATCTGAGGTTGTTGTTGTTGTTTTCTTAATTTCTTTCGGTCATTAAAGCACAATCCAAATCAGCTTGTAACGGGAAAACTGGAATATTCAACATCCTCAGATCAACGTGCGCTTTTGAAATCATCTCTCTAGCAAACATGAAAAATAAACATGCATTTATGATAATGGGACATGCATTCATAAGTTAAAAGGTTCAAATTACATCAAGTTATGAAGGTTTGGAGTTAGTAAATCCTCTCTTTACTTCTTCCAAGAGTACCTAGATATGAGAGAACACAAAATAGTGACAGTGTGAAAGTCTTTGACTTCAGACCACAACTGAGCTCAGAATTCCCATTGCTAAACAAGACAGTTGCTAAGTGAGATGTGTTTCATTTTACAACCTTGCTTGCCATCGTTGTTAAATGAACCATTGCAGTTGCTCAGTTAGTAACACGATTGTTAATTGAATCTGGATTCCCCTTTAATTTTGCTTGTCAGAAGGTCACCCAGTTAAAGGTTCATGATCTTGTCCCCACACCCACAGTCCATCACATGGTCCAATCTTCTTCCACGCTAGCACCTACGCCCAACTGCTTCCGGTCAGGTGTAAAGGTTTGGGAGACTTGAGAGACCGCCTCCTGCCAATTACCTCCCTGTGACCAATTAGATCTCACAGATTAGGCCTCCTCCGGGTTCCATCTGCCGGTCAATGTCGACTGTCGACCACCCGGGGGAGGGCCTTCTCTGTGGCTGCTCCGGCCCTTTGGAATGATCTCCCCGTGGAGATTCGGACCCTTACCACCCTTCAGGCTTTCCACAAAGCCGTCAAGACCTGGCTGTTCCGGCAGGCCTGGGGCTGATGAGTTCCCGACCACACTCGAATTGCTGCGGCTGTTGTGGTGTTTTAATCTGTTTTCGTATTTTGCTTTTTGTCCTGTTTGTCTTTTTTGTATTACCCCCATCCCCTTTAGTTTGTTAGCCGCCCTGAGTCCCTCTGGGAATAGAGTCTAATAAACTCGAACTCGAGACAAAAGATGGCCTTGAGCTTCTAGGAAGGAATTTTTTTATTTTGAAAACAACACATTCTACCCCTTGCTAAATCCCCCCCCCCCTTAATAAGAGTGTGGCAGGCCAAAGATTCTTAAAGGAACCGCTGCGGGCCTGACAATTGAATGTTATAAATAAAATAAATAAAACGTGAAAAAAAAATGATTGGCAGGTACTTTGAAGGAATGAGGGACTGTGAAGAATGTTGCTCAACAAAGAAATAACTGGTTAGGTAGATTAATGGTCTTAGTTGGTTTAAGTCAGTAACACAATTTTGTCTTTGTTTCTAAACATTTGTTAGGGTTTTCTTTAGCAATAGTTAGACTTATATACCGCTTCATAGGGCTTTCAGCCCTCTCTAAGCGGTTTACAGAGTCAGCATATCGCCCCCAACAACAATCCGGGTCCTCATTTTACCCACCTCGGAAGGATGGAAGGCTGAGTCAACCTTGAGCCGGTGAGATTTGAACAGCCGAACTGCAGAACTGCAGTCAGCTGAAGTAGCCTGCAGTGCAGCATTTAACCACTGCGCCACCTCGGTGCGCCACCTCTCAGTGTTTATTTAATGTTGGAAGAAAAGAAATAAGAGTGAAAATCTTTGCATTACAGCCCTTCTTTTGCTAGAATTGAGGCTCAACAACTTTCCTTCCTTTCTTCCCTCGCCCTCCCTTCTTTCTTCCCTCCCTCTCTCCCTCCCTCTCTCTTTCCTTCTACCCTCCATCCCTCCCTCCTTCCCTTCCTTTTTGTGCTTTGAGATGTGTGGTGTTATTTGTAATAATATTGTGACAACACCCATCGCACTAACTTCAAAAGAGAACATGAAGCTGAAAAAGTACAGAATAGAGTTTTGTTCAGTAGCTTTTATAGCAAAGTGCATTAATGCAATGAAAGAAAAAACATTTTAATGAAAAGATGAGAGGAACCATGAAATTGTAAATGGATCATAACTGGAAAGTGCAGGAACGATAACCCTTTTCTTTCCAAAAATAAGGACACCTGATTAAATTGACGAGCAGTAAATTCTGGACTATTATATCAATATTCGAACAAAAGAAAGACAACTGTTAAGTCTGTTCTTTTCCTGAGAGATGTTAGACAAAGAGTGTTGGATAGTGGATCAACATCAGTTTATAATACATCAGTCAAGTACCAACTAATGTACAGCACGGTGGCAGTTATCAGTGAATACCTTGGATGCAAAATCAACAAAGAAGGGAGAGAGTCAAATAATCCACCATCAAAAGATTACACTGGAAAATAAGAGCAGCATGCTAAGATCAAACACAAGCAAGCTTGCAGAGATGAAAGAAAAGAAGCTGAAGAACAAGAAAATGAAAGAGTACTTGCTAAAGAAATATCACCTGGGAACAAGGAAGATTAAGGAAGCTGTCAGGCCTGCCGCCATCTTTTCTTTTGGATCTGTGGCCTGCCATACTTTCTATTATTCTATATGTATTTTCTATTGTGGGAAAGGGGAGGGGGATTGTATGGTGTTAGATGATAGGTAGCCATAAAAACATTCTTTCTAGAAAGCCAAGGTCATCCTACGAGCCAAGGTGGCGCAGTGGTTAAATGCAGCACTGCAGGCTACTGCTAGATCAGCAGTTCAGCGGTTCAAATCTCACTGGCTCAGGGTTGACTCAGCCTTCCATCCTTCCGAGGTGGGTAAAATGAAAACCCGGATTGTTGTTGGGGGCAATATGCTGACTCTCTGTAAACCGCTTAGAGAGGCCTGAAAGGCCTATGAAGCGGTATATAAGTCTACTGCTATTGCTATTGCTATCCTTTGTCTTCGCCTCTCTGCACCTGACCGGAACTGGATGAGTGGAAACTGCCACCACGGCAGTGGAAGATTGGACCATGTGATGGACTTGTGGATGTGGGGGCAAGATCTTGAACTTTCAACTGGGTGGGGAAAACCAAGAAACTTTCAGATTCAGGTTTTCCCACATGTCTCTCTTAATAAATTGGAACTTTGAGCAATACTTTTCCTTGGACTCTGATTTACTTTTGGATGCTATTTGGAACCCTGACATTAACACTGGAAATAATCAAGAAGCACACAACAAGAAGATCCATCAATGTGAACCGTGAATTTCACACTGGAGACATAACCTCCAATTCAGTGGTGGGATTCAGCCAGTTCACGCCTATTCAGGAGAACCGGTTGGTAACTTTCTAAGCAGTTTGGAGAACCAGTTTTGGGAAGAAATCTTTTGTTTTTTCCCACTTTACAGGATCTAATCCTGTAAGGAAGGCAGGAAGGAAACATTCTGGTATTGTTTCTAGCCTCATCTTTATTGCCCTGCTTACAGAAACTGCCTCTCCCGTTAACCCTTATTACCATTGTAACAACTAAGGCGAAGTGCCCATCAACCTGAGTGACATTGACTTGGCCATGCCCACATGATCATATGATCACCGAGCCCCACCTACCCAGCTGGTCATTAGGGCAGGGAACTGGTTGGTAAATTATTTGAATCCCACCACTGCTCCAATTTCAGTTGAATCAGAAATGCTTTTGCAATCCATCGGTGGAGACACGGTAGTGAACCAATCAATCCCTGAGGCAGAAGAAACAGTGCAATTGTGGGTGCAGATATGGGACATCAATTCATCAATTGAACGACTTTCTTTCAGACATTTTGGGTGCTCCATCACTGGAGGCATTTAAGAAGAGACTGGACAGCCATTTGTCTGAAATGGTATAGAGTCTCCTGCTTGAGCCTGGGTGACACAGTGGTTAGAGTGCAGCATTGCAGGTTACGTCTGCTGACTGCCGGCTGCCTGCAATTTGGCAGTTTGAATCTCACCAGACTCAAGGTTGACTCAGCCTTCCATCTTTCCCAGGTGGGTAAAATGAGGATCCAGATTGTTGGGGGCAAGAGGCTGACTCTGTAAACTGCTTAGAGAGGGCTGGATAGCACTGTGAAGCAGAATATGTCTAAGTGCTATTGTTTTACCTTTTCTCCTTCCTTCCGTCCTTCCTTCCTTCCTTCCTTCATTCCATGGTTAGAATGCAGTATTGTATGCTGTCAGCCCACAGTCAGGAGTTCGATGCTGACTAGCTGAAGATTGACTCATCCTTCCATCCTTCCAAGGTGGGTAAAAGGAGGACCCAGATTGTTGGGGGCAAGAGGCTGGCTCTGTAAACTGCTTAGAGAGTGCTGTAAGGGAAAGGGAAAGGTTCCCCTTGCATATATGTGCTAGTCGTTCCCGACTCCAGGGGGCGGAGCTCATCTCCATTTCAAAGCCGAAGAGCCAGTGCAGCCCGAAGTCATTTCCGTGGTCATGTGGCTGGCATGACTGAACCCCAAAGGCACACGGAACACTGTTACCTTCCCACCAAATGTGGTTCCTGATAGGTAAGCTCCCCGTTGGGAGAGCGAGTGCTTTCAGAGAAGCGTTGTGAGAGTTGTGTTGGAGAACACACAAACCAGCGTACAGAGACACTGCAGTTTAAATAGGCTTTTACTTTCGTGGAAATAGAGGTATCAGAGTCCATCAAACAGTCCAAGTCATACACGGATAAGACAGTTAGTCATCAATGTTAAGGGATAATCCAAATAACATAGACAAGTAATCATACAAACAGTCCAGCATTCAAAGTTTGCTAGCAGTTGCAAAACGTACAATAGCTCACTGCACTCAGATCAGATCTGCCCAGCATCTAATGAACAGAGAGAACTAACAGACATTCTGGCTCCCTCTTATGGCCGATTGAGGAAAAACAGCAACCAATCACATTTTACAGTATGCTTTAAAGAAACACCATTGTTATATGATTTATATATTGCCAACCCAACCGTTAGAATTATATTCCTAACAGTTCCTATTTTTCTACTTGCATTTTTTTACATGCTTTCGAACTGCTATGTTGGCAGCAGCTGAGAGAAGTGACAGGAATTCACTCTATTACACGGTGCTAGGGATTCGAACCGCCACACTTGCTGACCTTTCTGATCGACAAGCTCAGTGTCTTAGCCACTGAGCCACCACGTCCCTTAGAGAGGGCTTTAAAGCACTGTAAAGTGGTATGTAGCAATAGCAATAGCAGTTAGACTTATATACCGCTTCATAGGGCTTTCAGCCCTCTCTAAGCGGTTTACAGAGTCAGCATATCGCCCCCAACAACAATCTGGGTCCTCATTTTACCCGCCTCGGAAGGATGGAAGGCTGAGTCAACCCTGAGCCGGTGAGATTTGAACAGCCGAACTGCAGAACTGCAGTCAGCTGAAGTAGCCTGCAGTGCTGCATTTAACCACTGCGCCACCTCACAGCACAATATAAGTATAAGTGCATAAAGGTAGCAGAAAGTTTGACCTCCATGCTCCCTGCACACAGTGTTATTTTTTTTTTATTCTGTTCAGTACCTTCAGCCTTATACACCCCATTCTGATCCCCATGGAACTAATAGCCCAATTGGGTGGCCTGCCTAAATTTAACAAGTTAGCATTCACTTCCTCCTGCTGTGATGCTTTGAACTTGGAATCTCCTTGGGGCCTCTACCACCTGACTTTATTCTTTTTTTTCCCCAGACCCTTTTAATTAAAAATAAACAGATGGGAAGCTGGCATGCTAGACATTAAAGTGCCAACTTCTAGGCCAATCCTGATCTTCAGGAATCCATCTGGGCCCTTCATCAGCCAAGATGCATTCCTGTATATACGGATGGTGCTAGGAGTTGGCATGAATAAGCACTGTTTGAAAATGCAGACAGTGAGTGGCCCCAGCCCAGCACCTTCTTTCTGAAAATGTGCTTACCTCTTCAGAAAAGAGAGAGAGAGAGAAAGGAAAAGGGTTAAGAAAAAGTAAAAGATTAATTAAAGGGTAGGCAGCAATCTGGGAGACCAGAGTTTTAGGTACAGAAATCCGTCAAATTTGTCTTCTATAGCGGTTGCAACTGATCGTGGTACCCATTCTGAAGATGGTCTAGCACTTATCCTTAAAATTAAATGTGCCAGTGGCGGAACATTATTTTCCAAGGAATTTGGTGCCCTGGGGCTGCATTAGGTAAGGTGTTACTCTGGACACAGTTAGGAAATTGTAATGTTTCTCAGCCCTGGTGGGTCTCCCCCCCACCCTTGTTTCTTTAGTAAAACTAATAGTAGCTTCATGTGGGGCAAGACAAATCTCAGGGCTCCATCTTCCAGGTGAATTTTTTTCAAAGTAGGAAGGGAAGGAGGGAGGGAGGAAAAAGCAGTGAGGAAAGAAGGAAGAAAAGAAGGGAGAGAGGGAGGACATGGGAGAAAGGGAAAAGAAGGAAGGAAGAAAGAAAGAAAGACAGACAGAAGAAAGAAAGAAAGAAAGAAAGAAAGAGAGAGAGAGAGAGAGAGGGAGAAAGGAAAGAAGGGAGGAAGGAAATGTGAGGAAGGAAAGAAGAAAGGAAAGAAAGATAGAGATAGAAGAAAGAAGGAAAGAAGGGAGGGAGGGAGGAAAAAGCTGTGAGGAAAGAAGAAGGGAGGGAAGACATGTCAGAAAGGGAAAAGAAGAAAGAAAAGAAAGAATAAAAGAAAGAGGGAGAGAGGGAGAAAGGAAGGGAGAGAGGGAGGGACAAAGGAAGGAAGGAAAGAAAAGAAGAGAGGGAGGGAGGGAAGAAAGGAAGGACATGTGAAGCAGAAAGAAAGAAAGAAAGAAAGAGAAAGAAAGAAAGAAAGAAAGAAAGAAAGAAAGAAGAGGGGGAAGGAAGGGAGGAAGGAAGAAAATAAGAGAGGGAGGGAGGAGGGAAGAAAGGATATGTGAGGAAGAAAAAATAGCAATAGCAGTGGACTTATATACCGCTTCATAGGGCTTTCAGCCCTCTCTAAGCGGTTTACAGAGAGTCAGCATATTGCCCCCAACAATCTGGGTCCTCATTTTACCCACCTCGGAAGGATGGAAGGCTGAGTCAACCCTGAGCCGGTGGGATTTGAACCGCTGAACTGCTGATCTAGCAGTAGCCTGCAGTGCTGCATTTAACCAAAAGAAAGAAAGGAGAGGGAGGGAGGAAGGGAGAGGGGGAAGGAAGGAAAAAGTGAGGAAGGAAGGAAAGAAGGAAGGAAGAAAAGAAGAGAGGGAGGGAGGAGGGAAGGAAATACATGATGAAGAAAAAAAGAAAGAAAGGAGAAGGAGGAAGGGAGAGGGGGAAGGAAGAAAAAAGTGAGGAAGGAAAGAAGGAAGGAAGAAAAGAAGTGAGGGAGGGAGGAGGGAACGAAATACATGAGGAAGAAAGAAAGAAAGAAAGAAAGAAAGAAAGAAAGAAAGAAAGGAGAAAGAGGGAGGGAGGGAGAGAGAAGGAAGGAAAAAGTGAGGAAGGAAGGAAGGAAGGAAGGAAGGAAGGAAGGAAGGAAGGAAGGAAACCCGCTTTGATGATATTGTCTTGGAAAAAACAAGGGCAAAAGTTCTTTCATCTGTCTTTGTAGCTACATGTTATTTAATAAAGCTCTTTCTGAAGCTGGGAGCTCTCGCTTTCCTCTGGTGTATGTAAGCAGAAGCGAATGCAATTACTGCTGGAGAATTGCTACACATCCGTTGAAATGTGACAGTGATCATATGCTTTCTTGGCCTCCAATACACATAAATCATACTTCACTCTCCCGTGACTTTTATTAATGTCTCTGCTGTTATCAGCCTGGTCATTTGAACAGGGCCCTCGCCTGAAACATCTGCTTTGCTCTCCCCTGTATGATTTGGTTTTCTTTTCACTGTCTCTTAAAAAGATATTTCCTCGGCATTCTCTGAAGGCAGGGATCACAAGCACCTTTCCACAAATACATTTTGATTCCACGCTCTCAAAGTCCTGATCAATGTTTCTGGCCGAAAAAGAATATTTAAACATCACACCTTCTATTCTTCCCATTGTACCTTCGGTGGCAGATGGAATTGAACAGGACTGGAAGAGACCTAAGAGCAGTGGTGAAATTCATTTTTTTTTTTACTACGGGTTCTGTGGGCGTGGGATGGTGGGCGTGGCAGGGAAAGGATACTGAAAAATCCCTATTCCTTCCCAACTCCCGAGGGAAGGATATTGCAAAATTCCCATTCCCTCCCCACTCCTGAAGGAAGGATACTGCAAAATCCCTATTTCTTCCCAACTCCCGAGGGAAAGATACTGCAAAATCCCCATTCCCTCCCCACTCCTGAGGGAAGGATACTACAAAATCTCCATTCCCTCCCCACTCCTGAGGGAAGGATACTGCAAAATCTCCATTCCCTCCCCACTCCTGAGGGAAGGATACTGCAAAATCCCCATTCCCTCCCCACTCCTGAGGGAAGGATACTGCAAAATCTCCATTCCCTCCCCACTCCTGAGGGAAGGATACTGCAAAATTCCCATTCCCTCCCCACTCCCGAGGGAAGGATACTGCAAAATGCCTATTCCCTCCCAACTCCCGAGGGAAGGATACTAAAAAATCCCCATTCCCTCCCCACTCCTGAGGGAAGGATACTACAAAATCCCCATTCCTTCCCCACTCCTGAGGGAAGGATACTGCAAAATGCTGCCCCATTCATGATCCTGTGACTGTAGGGACACTGTGACAGCCACAACTTCAACAACCGGACATAAGTCTTCTTGTTGAGCACTGTTATAATTTTGAATGGTTGCTGAAGAAGAAGTCACTAAGTAAGGACTACCTGTACAGTCAAAAGCCCTTCCCTGTCTTTCATGGTTGACAAAGCATCACCCCTGACAACAGCAATCAGAACAACTACTAGTCGGCAACGTTTAGCGGAATAAAATCTCCAGGAACTACTTTACCTTCACTTACCTTTATACCTTTCTTATGAGTCATAGTTAATTCGTAGCGTTTCTTTTTTCTTCTAGTGTTTTCATTAAATATAAGACTTTATTTTCATACATGGCTAGGATTAGGTTGCCTACAACCTTTAAATTATAGATCCCTGTCTACCCAACATGGAGATGCAAGGTTTCTTTTCAATGACATTTGAAAAATGTCCACTGGGTGGTTGGAATTAATGAGATCTAAATTGATATTTATTGCTAAGGTTGGGCAAGCACTACTTGAAATAATTTCTGTGCTAAATCCAAGGGGTTGGGAAGAGTCCTTTTTGCCCTATCTCGGCCAATTGATGGTGTGCCGTGATTAATTGCCGGTTCTGAGAATAATTCAGAGAAATAAAAGAGAGTTCTTCCAGAGAAGTTTCTCCTATGGTTTTTGGGGAGGCAAAAGCATCTAGGAAATCATTTATCTCCTCCATTCTTTAATTAGGAAAGTGTTCAAAGTCCAGCTGGGATGGAATAGCTGATCTCCGTTAAATGCCCTCAGTGCCAGAAGCACATTTGAAGGGAAAATGCCTGAAATTTTTTTTAGAAGAATCCTAAATAGACAGGGTCAAGGGAAAAAAAGCCAAATGCACAGGTATAGAATAGGTGGTACCTGGCTCAGCAGTAGTGACTGTGAGAGGGATCTATGTGTCCTAGTGAAGAAGGAAGGAAGGAAGGAAGGAAGGAAGGAAGGAAGGAAGGAAGGAAGGAAGGAAGGAAGGAAGGAAGGACAGAAGGAAGATTTGAAAGATGGAAGGAAGGAAGCAAAGAAAGAAAGAAGGAAGGAAGGAAGGAAGGAAAAGGAAGAAAGGAGGAAGGAAGGAAGAATTGAAAGATTGAAAGAAGGAAGGAAGGAGACAGGAACGGATGGAGGAGGGAAAGATGGAAATGGGAGGGAGGGCGGTAAGGAAAGTTGGAAGGTTGGAAGGGAGGAAGGAAGGAAGGAAGGAGGAAGGGAGGGAGGGAAAAATGGAAATAGGGAGGGAAGGAAGTAAGGAAAGTTGGAAGGTTGGAAGGAAGGAGGGAGGGAAGGGAAGATTGAAAGATAGAAGAAAGGAAGGGAGGGAGGATTGAAAGAAAGGTTGAAGGATGGATGGATGGATGGATGGAAGGAAGGAAGGAAGGAAGGAAGGAAGGAAGGAAGGAAGGAAGGAAGGAAGGACAGAAGGAAGATTTGAAAGATGGAAGGAAGGAAGCAAAGAAAGAAAGAAGGAAGGAAGGAAGGAAGGAAAAGGAAGAAAGGAGGAAGGAAGGAAGAATTGAAAGATTGAAAGAAGGAAGGAAGGAGACAGGAACGGATGGAGGAGGGAAAGATGGAAATGGGAGGGAGGGCGGTAAGGAAAGTTGGAAGGTTGGAAGGGAGGAAGGAAGGAAGGAAGGAGGAAGGGAGGGAGGGAAAAATGGAAATAGGGAGGGAAGGAAGTAAGGAAAGTTGGAAGGTTGGAAGGAAGGAGGGAGGGAAGGGAAGATTGAAAGATAGAAGAAAGGAAGGGAGGGAGGATTGAAAGAAAGGTTGAAGGATGGATGGATGGATGGATGGATGGAAGGAAGGAAGGAAGGAAGGAAGGAAGGAAGGACCACTTAAGTATGAGTCAGCAGGTACCAAAAAGGCAATTTGAATCAACAGAGGAATAATATTACTATCATGTTACTTTATTGTTTATTGTTTATACTTTATTGTTAAGAAATTCAAGGGTGTGGCTACTTTCCCACACAGTCCCTAATTCATTGCTTCCCCTTTGTTTGTTTTTTCTTTTTCAAACCACCATATAACATTTGACCTCAAAAACCTCTACTGTGGTAATACATGCACACCACTACCCAAACTGAGTAAATTAACAGTAAACTCAATTCCTTTGAGCCTCTACTCTACTCTACTCCACTCCACTCCACTCCACTCCACTCCACTCCACTCCACTCCACTCCACTCCACTCCACTCCACTCTATTCTTCATTCCAATATCCTATCCTATCCTATTCATTTTACTCTACTCTACTCTACTCTATTCTACTCTACTCTACTCTACTCTACTCTACTCCACTCCACTCCACTCCACTCCACTCCACTCCGCTCCGCTCCGCTCCACTCCACTCCACTCCACTCTATTCTTCATTCCAATATCCTATCCTATCCTATTCATTCTACTCTACTCTATTCTACCCTACCCTACCCTACTCTACTCTACTCTACTCTACTCTACTCTACTCTACTCTACTCTACTCCACTCCACTCCACTCCACTCCACTCCACTCCACTCCACTCTATTCTTCATTCCAATATCCTATCCTATCCTATCCTATCCCACCCTACCCTATCCTGTCCTATCCATTCTACTCTACTCTATTCTACCCTACTCTACTCTGAAATGAAAGTAACCCTTCTAAGATCTCTGCTCTGTGATCTTAATAAATGAAGCTTCTGATTGCTGTCCATGTTGGCTCCCCTTCTAATTTTGTGCAGTGTACATGTTGTCTACATTTAATAATATGCTTCGAATGCAGGAAGAGAAATTGGAAGCATTTCTACGTCAGCCATACACACACACACACACACACACACACACACACACACACACACACACACATCCATCTGTCTAATGTGGCAGACAGTATTCATTTATCTGAACCAACACATCAGTGTAGATACTAACAGAGCTTAAACTGCTTTGCTTCTCGGCCATTAGATAAAAAACAAGTTTCTGCTCTGCTTTTCCTCAGCTCTATATGGATGCCTTCATCTTAATTAATGCCAAGAGTTTCTGATCTACGTTTGAGACTTCCATAACTTGCCTTGGAAATGGAGATAAAAGCTGATTAAAAGCCTACAGAAACCAAAATGTATCTTCTGAGATACTCATAGGTATTTTTCTACTCAAAGTTGTAACGTCAAACACTCATCAATGGTACTTCTGTGCCCTAAAAGTACCTGAATCTTCTATTGGTGCGTCTCTATATTCCAGCCAATTTGACGATTGCCATCAAAGGTAGCTAGCACAGGTTGAATCATTTATTTTGAACATTTAAAAAATGACCTTAAAAATGATAAGAATATATTTTCAACCGCGCGATCTGTAGAAGGAAATATTTTATATATAAAGACAGGGGGTAAAAGAGAAAGAGGGACATATATTTGAATGCAGGTCTTCGATACAAACGTCAAAGTTCCTTCCCTGTGGCTTTAGTATATATATAAATTTTTGCAGAAATAAATTCAGAGTTCTTTTCCCTTTATAAATGTGAAGCTTTTAGAATATGTTACCATGATTTGAAAGTCTGCAGGAAATAGCAGCAAAAAAAATTTTGCATCAGGATTATGAGTCACGTTGGTCAAGAGAAAACTGAGGCAGGACTAGAATGAAGACTGGATTAGCCAAATTATAATGTATGATGGTATAATACTGTTCCTAGATGCAATGATGAAATGTACTAAATAAATCAATAATCACTCATGATATTTATTAATTAGATTACCCATAGAAGGAAGAGGAAGTGGTGGAGCGCTCACCTCGCAATCAGGAGGCTGTGAATTCAATCCTAGGTAGCAGCAGATATTTCTCTCTCTGGGCACAATGAAAATATATCTGTTGGGAACTCTGCATTGGTGACAGGAAGGGCAACTGGCCAGTAAACATTCAGCTGTATTCAGTTGCCCAGACTCCACCCCATGCAAGAGATTACAGGTTCATTAAAATATCAAAAGGGAAAAAAAAGAGGAAGACAATTGGACCCATCAACACTTGGCCATAAGATGGACTATTATGAGAAGAAGCTGCTTCCTTGCAGACAACCCAGAATATCATCCCTACAGCCAGGGCCAGATTTTCCTATAGGCTAACTAGGCTTCAGTCTAGGGCCTCAAGATCAAGAGGTGCCTACATTCAAATTGTTAGCAAAATTAAAATTACACTATTCTAAAAACAGTGAACACTAAAACATTGAATTGAAAATAAGGAGAAATTCTACACATATGACTAATAAACAAACATAAAAATGTATTGGTTAAGATCATTCCAGCGCCGCGGCAGTTGGGGAGCCCACCCATGTTCCCGGCACCGGCAGTCGGGCGAGAGGCGCCCTGTCGACACGGAGCCCACCAGCGGCCAGGCAGGTGAGGGCGAGGGGGCTGAGCCGGGCAGCTGAGCACAGCAGGGGAGGCGGCTGGCCTCGCTGCCTTTGCCACAGAGCAGAGCCGCCCTCCGTCGGGAGGCCAGCTATATATATTGATATATATTGACATATATCACAGTAATGATGTATTTTATTGTCTCTCATGCAATTTACAAACTTAAAAATGGGAGGTGAAAGGGCCTCATAAGTGGAATAGCCTAGGGCCTCTTTTCATCTAAATCCGGCCCTGCCTACAGCAGGGTAGACACTGAACCTGTTTTATTTAACTAATTCGCCCTCATCCCAGTTTTATTGTATTTTTCAAAAACTTGGGAAAAAGTACTCTGTCTGCAGAATTAATTGCTCCTAGATCTGTGAAAAACATTAAAGGAAGTTAAATGGTTTATTTCATAAGCTGTAGTCATAGCTTGATTGACACATCATTGTCTGTGAGTACTAGATCATGGTCTACTGGATGAGGGGTGTCAAACTTAAGGCCCGGGGGCCAGATCTGGCTGTGGGGTGCTTAGATATGGCCCATGGGGCTGCCCTGGAAACAGCGAAGGACTGTCCCGCAGTGCCAGCAAAAATGGAGCTTGGGAGGGGTGTGGGCTGTCGTAGGGTTGCAGGGGAGTGTGGCAGCCGAAAACGGTGCTCGGAAGCCTACTTTCTCTGGCAAAGTGCTCAGAATACCACATGCATTCCTGACACAAGTGACTTTGAGCTGGCCATGCCCACTCCGGCCCCCTGAGTTCAAACACAACCCTGGCTCTGTAAACCGCTTAGAGCGGGCTGTAAAGCACTGTAAAGCGGCATATAAGCCTAAGTGCTATTGCTACCAACATAATGTTAAAGATGTTGAAAGGCTGCAGTGTGATTCCTGTTACTTCTTTATCGCCACGGGACACTATAACATTGAAAAACAGACAGCATCAGACTCCCCTGTATTGTGCAAGAGAGAGAGAAAAAAACTATTTTAAGTTATATTGTGATGGAAATGTAACAATTATGCAGTGGGAAGGACAACCCAAGCAAAGAAAGAAAGAAAGAAAGAAAGAAAGAAAGAAAGAAAGAAAGAAAGAAAGAAAGAAAGAAAGAAAGAAAGAAAAAAAAAGAAAAAAGAAAGAAAAAAAGAAAGAAAAAAAGAAAGAAAGAAAATAAACAAAATCAAAGCCTGTTTCTTATGAATTCCAATCCAGTTTGAAAGGCTGGCAGAATGACAGTCAGGGGTGGGATTCAGCCGGTTCGGACTGGCTCGAGCGAACCAGATGTTAATTTTACATCTGGTTCACCGAACCGGTAGTTGAAAGGATTGGCTGGCCCCACCCACCCCTCCCCTCCCAGGAGTCTCCATGTGGTCCATTCATCATGCCAGGAAAGTGCAGGGGCTGTGGGGAGTCTCTAGGAGAGTGAAAAACAGGTTTCCTGGAAGTTCCGGAAGTCCAGTAACAGGCCGGTTTTCTGCCTCCAGGGAGCTTAAGGGAGCCTGTTTTCTCCCTCCCGGAGGGTTGAGGAAAACCTCTGGAGCCTGTGGGGGAGGGGCAAAAAACAGACCTCCCAGAAGTTCTGGAAGTCCAGAAAGAGACTGTTTCCTGCCTTCAGAGGGTCTCCTGAGCCCAGGGGGGCCATTTTCACCATCCCAGAGGCTCAAGGAGAACCTCGGGAGCCTGGGATAAGCCAAAATGCAGCCCCCCCCCATGACGAAGGAGGCTGAGTAGGCCACACCCACCATGGCCATGGCCACCCAGCAACTGGACAGAGAACTGGTTGCTAACATTTTTCAATCCCAACCCTTGGACTGTCCTTTCTCCTGACGTTCTCCAGAAATTTGGCACTTCAGATTTGGAGGCTACGATATAGGCTGGGAAAATAAAACAAAATAAAGTAAAAGTTTCACCCTTCTCCTCATTATCCCTTCTACCATTGCTATGTCTTCTTGAAATCCCCCATTAATCAGTTTAGGTGCTCCAATCAACTGGAACTCTGAGTTGAGAAGACTTCCTTCTCCTCATTAACTGATGGAGATTGCATGATGTCTTCTAATTCACCGGTTGTTTTTTTTAAAGTTCCACACCTGGCCTTAAAGACCTCGCTGAGGCACCAATTTCAGAAGAGGTACATTTAAATAAATTAAATACATAATCAATCAACATGGGGAGGGAAACACAACAGGAGCAAGAACTCCGACTCTGTACTTGAACTTCTTGATTCTTGATTCCTGCTCCTCTTCAAATCCATCTCTTGATTAGCGAGACAGAGATTTTAAAAGGAGAGAGAGAGAGAAATCACCCAACAAGATGGATTACTACTGACTTATACCTAAGAGTAATGGTGACATCAATAACACGCTTATGGTCTCTTCACCACTTCATACTCGCAGGAATCAATTGTCTCCATTCCCTCGTCAGTCCTTTCTTATAAGCACAGAACTTTTTCACTTCACTTGTTTACTCAAGGAGAACCCTTGAAATGAAAAAGAAGAATGAGCTACATGGTAGCTTAGCTCTGAAAGTTTAGCTTTTTATTTGGCAACACATATATAAATACCACGCACTTATCAGTCAGTTTAATGCGATATTAAATAAGGTCGGCGTCTCTCCCGCTCTCTCTCTCCCCCAGCACTTACAACCAAAATAAATCTGGAAAGTTCTGGAGTCTATTTCTGTTTGAAACGATATGACTTTTATCACCAGAATTCTGGGAGTTATTTTAAGGCAGGAGAGAGAAAGGGTGATCTTTTCAAATGCTCTTCTGCCTCATCCCCACCGTATTCCAGATGATAGGTTATGTTGTCTGACACTGCTGGAAAATAAAATTCAATCGCTTGAGTTATGGGTAGAATTTCATATAATAGGCATTGTTCTGAAACTGTTAAAGAACATGGCTTTTAAAACAATGTTATTTCATATGGAGCTGGCAGCAGACTCAGACAGTGAGGAGGTTGGGGAGAAACATGGGCCAGTCCTGGAATCTGGGGAAGGCTCGGACGAGGGCTCTGTGTCAGAGGCAGAGAGGAAGCCAAGGCCATCTGGCAGTTCTCACAGTCTTCGGAGTTAGACAGCAGAGAGGCAGAGGAACAGCTGGAGCCTGTTCCCAGGGTGCGCATACACAGAGCTGTCAGAAGAAAAGAACAGTTCAAAAATCAGGGTCGACTTGGGAGTAAAGCCTCAGGTGGGCGGTGAATGGCCTCTCCCAGAGGAAATAAAAGAGGAGCGAATGGGAGTGGGCTTTTGCAGGAAGCCCTTCCTTCCTTCCTTCCTTCCTTCCTTCCTTCCTTCCTTCCTTCCTTTCTTCGAACTCCCCGCAGGGATTCGGACCCTCACCTCTCTCCAGGCCTTCCAAAAAGCCGTCAAAACCTGGCTTTGCTGGCAGGCCTGCAATTGATGAGTTCCCTCCCCTCTCGACTTGTATGGTTGCGTGACTCTTGCTCATCTTAATTATCTGTATTTCGTTTTATGTTCCCCTTTTCCCCTTTTGAATTGTTCGCCACCCTGAGTCCTTCCCGGAGAAGGGCGGCATACAAATAATAAAATTCAATTCAATTCAATTCCTTCCTTTGTTCATTCATTTCAGGAGTGTGAAGACCTGTCCATGAATCTCAGAGACTCTGTGCCAAGTTTTTCTTTGCACAGCACTGCATTTGGAAAATATTGACATGGCAGCTTTCCAAGCTAGATAAGTTCTGTGGTTATAAATTCACCTTTGAAAGACCCAAGGTCTGTGTGGGGCGAGGTTGAGCTCTTGTCTTTCACTCTAGCTCATGCCTGTACATTTTCATTGAGGGCTGTATCAGGGATGTGTTTTACCTTAGGGGGGGGGTAGGTTTGTGTGACCAGGGTGGGCGTGGCCAGTTCAGTGTCACTCATCGAGCTCTGGTTTTGGCTCTGATGGCCAAATGCTTCCCTCTGCCAGTGAAAATGGAGCTTGGGGAGCCTGCATGGACCGCCCACACTCCGTTTTTGGCCGTGACGGCCTCCTGCAGCCTTTTGACAGCAAAAACAGAGCTCGGGTAGACCGTGCACAACACGTCTGGGCTCCGTATTTGCTGGCAGAGGCGCAGTCCTTTGCTGATTCCAGGGTGGGCCTGCAAGCTGGATCTAAGCACCCTGCAGGCTGGATCCAGCCAATGGACTTTGAGTTTGACATCCCTGCTCTAGTCCAACCAGAATGGAGCAGGGCGGGGACTTGGTTGATCTGTTTCCTTTGCTTCAATGACTCCATCAATAAATGCCTACCAATTACCCATTTACTTAACAATACATATTATTACGGAAACAAGAATGGTCTTTGCTGAAAACTGGAAAAACAGGGAAATTCCACAAGAAGAGGAAATAATTAGGAAAATTCTGACGTGTGCTGAAATAAATAAATTGATGCGGGAATTGAAGAATAAAGACGAATCACAATATTATAAGATCTGGGACAAATGTTATCGATGGTTGGAATAAAATAAGCAATAACTAAGATTTATAGAATGGAGATTAGAATTATATATGAAACTATAACAGTGAAAAAATTGTAAGATAAAAACAGAGCAACACGGTTGGAAATACGATGTTTCTATATTTGTAAATACAGAATAGACCAAATGTAAACAAGCATGTTGGTTATAACGTACAACTTTATATCTTGGCATGTATGTATGTATAAGACATTGCCAGGATGGTTACACTGTGTCCAATGTTTTAATTTGTGTTCAATAAAAAACTTCACACACACACACACACACACACACACACACACATATATGAAACCTTAAGATAATTTCAAATAACTTGGAAGAAGGTGGAGATGAAGTCATGAGTTATTTAAATATAACGATGAAAAATGAGGGTTAATTAAAGAGCTTTGAGAACAGGTAGTAAGGAGCATCAAAAAATGGGCTGCAGAGAGCAATTTTGCCTATACTCATCTGGGTGGATAATGATAGGCGCTTCTCACCCATTGAAAAGACAAGTGGTACTTTAAGTGGAAGGGAACTGTTGCTCAAATATATAGATATATCCCTAAAGACAAATCGGAGAATTTCACATGTATGACTCCAGGTAAACATGTTTGGATACGTTGTGTTGACATTTCCTCAGAAGGCATGTATATTTATGTTTGTATATGTATATGGTATATGTATATGTATATGTATATGTGTATGTGTATGTGTATGTGTATGTGTATGTATATGTATATGCAGGTCTTGGCGTATTCGGGTCTTTTCCCATGTAAGATTGAGAATATCTTGGTGACGTTTCAATGAGGTGACACTCGTCATCTTCAAGCTGGTGCCTTTGGCTTCGTGCTTGTACAAGGCTTTGCTTGCACAAGCACTAAGCCAAAGGCACCAGCCTGAAGTTGGCGAGTGTCACCTCATTGAAACGTCACCAAGATATTCTCAATCTTACACGGGAAAAGACCCGAATATGCCAAGACCTGCATACCTGTACCCGTGAAAATCTATGAAAATCTATGGAAATGTGTGTGTGTGTGTGTGTGTGTGTGTGTGTGTGTGTACCTTGTATACCTTACTAACCTTGTGGCTTAGTGGTTAACACATCTGGCTAATATGTAATACAGCCCAGGTTTGAATCCCAGTAAGGGTATGGCTAGTTGATGAGAGCTAAATAGCTTGAAATAGATCTATGCTAGTCTCCCTTTATTTATCAGCACAAATACAACACACACACACACACACACACACACACATATCTATATATCTATATCTATATCATCTATATCATCTATATCATCTATATCTATATCTATATCTATATCTATATCTATATCTATATCTATATCTATCTATCTATCTATCTATCTATCTATCTATCTATCTCTATATCTATCTATATCTATCTATCTATCTATCTATATCTATCTATATCTATCTATCTATCTATCTATCTATCTATCTATCTATCTATCTATCTATCTATCTATATCTATCTATATCTATCTATCTATCTATCTCTATATCTATCTATCTATCTATCTATATCTATATCTATATCATCTATATCTATATCTATCTATATCTATATCTATCTCTATCTCTATCTCTATCTCTATCTCTATCTCTATCTATCTATCTATCTATCTATCTATCTATCTATCTATCATCTATCTATCTATCTATCTATCTATCTATCTATCTATCTATCTATATATATATATATATATATATATATATATATATATATATATATATATAAACTTACCCACTATAGATCTGCTTCTCTTTTGTCCTCTGTGTTACATTTTCATCACAATTTTTTCCTTATCTACTACTCTCCTTCCTTCCAACCAGGTGAGCTGCATGCACGGTAAGCAAAGCTTTCTGGAGGAAGGCTCTACATTTATTATATCTACTCGGGAGGACCAGCTGACCACTGACCTCATGGTTAGGTGAGTTTTCCTCTCTTCCTTTGCCTCTTTGAAGTTCTGGGGACAGAAGAGAAAAAAGACACATCAATCATCTCCTGGCTGGCAGGAGAATTCTATCAGGGTCATAACCCGGAGTCCCACCTGTGAGCAAACGTTGCCATCATAAACTTCCTCGTATTGGGCAGCCTTTTCCTGCCTCCCATTATTTTCATTCAAATTTTAGAGTTTCCTTCGCGGAAACTTTGATGCATTTCAGAGTGGTTCTACAAGATCTGCTTCAGATATGCTTCCACCTGCCAGATCAAAACAAACCCCCTAATGAGGACTGCTGAACTCTAACTGAAGGGGAATCTCACCAGGGAGATAACAGAAGTTCTTTCTTTCTTTACTTACTGATTTAGAAATGGGGCCATGTGAAAAAAAAAAAAAAAAAGATGTCACCGTGCTGCACACAGTTTAAACTCAAAAATCAAGACAAATTACCAATGGATTTCTGAGGCTACTGCATGTGACCTCTCTGCTAAATAGAACATAGAAAGAATAAGGTTGGAAGGGACCTTGGAGGTCTTCGAGTCCAACCCCCTGCTTAGGCAGGAAACCCTATACAATTTCACACAAATGGTTATCCAGTTTTGTTCTTAAAAACTTCCAGTGTTGGAGCATTTACGACTTCTGGAGGCAACTTCTGTTCCACTGGTTCATTGTTCTCACTGTCAGGAAATTCCTCCTTAGTTCTAAGTTGCTTCTCTCCTTGATTAGTTTCCACCCATTGCTTCTTGTTCTGCCTTGGAGAATAGCTTGACCTCCTCCTCTTCTTAGTGGCAGCCCCTGAGATATTGGAAGACTGCTATCATGTCATCCCTAGATGAATTAGATGACTCAAGAAAAGATATGTGCTGTGGAAGCTGTCCATTTTGGGTCAAGGCATTGTTCTTTCTCTTCCTCTTATTCGTCCTCTTCTTCCTCCTCTTCTACTTCCTCCTCTTCTTCCTCCTCCGATTCTTTTTCTTCTTCCTCTTCCTTTTCTTTTCTTCCTCTTCTTCCTCTTCCTCCCCCTCTTCCTCTTTCTCCTCCACTTCCTCTTCTTCTTCTTCCTCTTCCTTCTCCTCTTCTTCCTCTTCTTCTTCCTCCCCCTGTTCCTCTTCTTCCTCGTCTTCTTCTTTTTCCTCCTCCTCCTCATTCCTCCTCCTGAGTGTTACCATAGGTATTTGGGAAAGGATATGGTTAATCAGTAATTAGCAACAAATATTGAAAAAAAAATAGTTGTGCTCCTTATGTTCTGGCATTAAATTGCATCTGAAAATAAATGGCGTATCCTGTATCAGTCCTGGGTACCCTTCAATCTGGGTTTAGAAGACCAGGTAGTCAACTAGAAGTGCTTATTGGATGTAAGAATTTAGCTTACCTACTGCAAACCACATTCCCACCCAGGAGGCATATTGCAAATTGAGAGAGAGACCCAAATTGTGCAGGTGTGCAGTTTGCCGCGTAAGTAGCACTTGTGTACTGTAAAAGTAAATATTTGCAGGTGTACGAATGAAATGTGTCTCCAAATATAGTTGATAAAACAAAACAAATCCCAAATGGAGGTTTAATTCTCAGATTTTGCAAAATGCCAAGAACTCTTCAAGAATCCAAGCGATATATTGATTTATTTTTCACCCTATGTAATATCATTTAACATTAACATTAGCTATTGGGAGATTTAGATTTAGATTTATTTTATTTGTATGCCGCCCTTCTCCGGGAGGGACTCAGGGCGGCGAACAACTCACGGGGGAAAGGGAAACATAGAACACAGTACAAGTAGTTAAAATAGCCAAGAATTACACAACCACACAGGTCGAGAAGGGAGGGGAACTCATCACCCCCAGGCCTGCCGGCAAAGCCAGGTTTTGACGGCTTTTCGGAAGGCCTGGAGAGAGGTGAGGGTCCGAATCCCTGCGGGGAGTTCGTTCCAGAGGCTGCCACAGAGCTGCCACAGAGAAGGACAGAAAACCGGAGCTGCCACAGATACCATCTGTTTCTCTATAGGTGTGCAACTATTATTTTATTTTTTTGCTATTGCACCATATTAATTAATAAGTCATAGCATGTGCTCGCATACCCACATTCCCCATACCTCATAAACACCTCTCCAAAATTCAAGCAAAGGTTTTTAAGGAATCCAAACACACACAAGTATCATTTCTATTTTCCAGGGAATAAAAATCTACACGAGCCAACAAAAATAAAAATAGTATGCAAGATCACGAGACATGGCTTTATTTTTTTAAAAAATAGTTTTTTATTGAACATTTTCATGTTTAAAAACCACAAGTAAAAAAAGAACAGAGAAAAAGAAAAAAAACAAGAATAAATGCAAAAACAAATACGAAACAGATAAAAACACAAACAACACAACAATATAATATAATTTTACAGCTTCCTGTATTAGCATGTATATTCTGCTTTTGTAGCCTGCTCTTCACTTATTGCCTTCTCGTAGTTTTTAACAATTCTAATACTAATGTAATAATTATATTGTAATATAATAGTATAATACACATAATCAGATTTTACATATATACATTTTCTTCATAATATAATCAGTATTTTTAAAAAGTTTTATTTCTTGTTTTGGCTTCTATTCTCTAGCCACTTGTACAGTTTACTCCAAGTTTTATAATAGTCCGACTCTTCTCTTTCTTTTAACTCCATCGTTAATGCCAGGAAGTGTGGCTTTAATTAAACCTTTTCTATAGATTCATTTGTACCTTCACGTTATAATGCAAAAGTTCCAAATGCGATAAAGATGTCTGTTTAGACATAATGTCTGCAAAAACAGAATCCCTTTGTGGGGGAAAAAAACTACATCATTTAGTCCGCAGCTTCAATTTCCCCGTGCCCTGTGGTCGGTTTTAGCATTCAGGAAAACTGTGCAAGCGAGTTGCGCTCTACATGGGGCAGCCCTTGAAGAGCATTCGGAGACTTCAGCTCGTCCAGAATGCAGCCGCGTGAGCGATCATGGGTGCACCTCGGTTCACCCACGTAACATCTATCCTCCGCGAGCTGCACTGGTTACTGATTGGTCTCCGGATATGCTTCAAGGTGCTAGTCGTCACTTATAAAGCCCTTCATGGTATTGGACCTGGGTACTTGAGAGACCGCCTGCTGCCAATTACCTCCCAAAGACCTATTAGATCGCACAGGGCCGGCCTCCTCTGGGTTCCATCCACCAGCCAATGCTTTTATATATGTGTTGTGAGGGAAAGACGCAGGAGCCATGGAATCAGAGAGTAAGATGTTTATTAGTAGATGACAAATGATTCAAAACGTCCCTGCAACTGTCAGGGTATTTATACTCGAGCCCAAAGCAACTGTCAAATGACCAGCCAATCAGAGAGCTGGTAACAGGGAACATTTGCATATATAACACTCCTTCCCCCCAGTTATTTGCATACTCAACACTCCTCTAACATTTGCATATATAACAAATGCCATCTGGCTACTACCCAGGGGAGGGCCTTCTCTGTGGCAGCTCCGGCCCTTTGGAACGAACTCCCCGCAGAGATTCGGACCCTCACCTCTCTCCAGGCCTTCCGGAAAGTGGTTAAAACCTGGCTGTGTTGGCAGGCCTGGGGTCGATGAGTTCCCTTCCCCTCTCGATTCGTGTGGCTGTTGGTTATTTTTAAATGCCTTGTATTTGTAGTTCTTGTATTTTCCCTTTCCCTACTTGGGTTTGTGCGCCACCCTGAGTCCTGTTGGGAATAGGGAGGCATATAAATAAAACGAAACCTAAACCTAAACCTTGTGCCTACTTAGAAACCATTACTGAAAGGTCATTGGTTCCTTTTTGTTTTCTTGTTTTTCTGTCCTTGTAAAAAGCGGGGAGCACAGTGGGCAAACACCAATGTACTCTAAAGAACATGACTAGGCAGTGCTGGATAGCATGGAGCATTGGGGATATCCTGCTGCAGCTGCACTTCAGCCAAATTCCTCTCAGGTGGCAGCTTGGAGCCATTAACCAACTCCCTTCCAGATGTGCCTGGGACTGGTTCATCTTCCTCCAAGCTGACATCTGGAGAGATAACTGGTGAAGCATCCGGAGCAGTCATCAGTCATCACACTGTCCTACCATCCAATGTGATTTACCCAACATGTCTTCCATCAGAGCTTCTTAGTTTTAGTTTTAGGTTTCATTTTATTTATATGCCGCCCTATTCCTTGCGGGACTCAGGGCGGTGCACAAACCCAAGGAGGGAAAGGGAAACACAAAAACTACAAATACAAGGTATTTAAAAACAACCAACAGCCACACAATTCGAGAGGGGAAGGGAACTCATCAACCCCAGGCCTGCTGACACAGCCAGGTTTTAACGGCTTTTCGGAAGGCCTGGAGAGAGGTGAGGGTCCGAATCTCTGCGGGGAGCTCGTTCCAAAGGGCCGGAACCGACACAGAGAAGGCCCTCCCCCGGGTAGTAGCCAGATGGCATTGGCTGGTAGACGGAACCCGGAGGAGGCCTACCCTGTGTGATCTAATGGGTCTTTGGGAGGTTCTTGCATCGTTCTGCTCTTAGTCGTGCTATCAAACTTCACATTTAAAGGCTTAATTTGCACATTTTCAAAACATGGTCAGGTGGTGAGGTGACCACACCCACTTGCCCTAAAATAGTTTATGGGAAGCCACCACTCTCCTTCCTAGAAGAATAAAATAGTTTGAGGGCTATTTTAAAAAAGGCAGAATATTATATTTCCCTGGATGAGAAGTGGGGAAACATGTTTTTCTTTTCTCTTTTTTTTCCCAAAGAATTTTTATTCTCTTACATACCATTTTAAGTACACATTCACAGAATTGTTATTCTTCTTTACATTTATCATTCGTATACATTTATTATTTCATTTAATAAGTTATAGTGTACAGTTTGGGTTGCTTTATTTGCCATCCCTTCCTCCTGTTGTAACACCACCTTATTTTCCCTTTCTTTTCTCCCTCCCTCCCTTCTCTACTTCTTTCCTTCCTCCTCTCCTTCCCCTTCCTTCTTCCCTTACCTCTCCCTTACTTCTACTCTTCCTCTTCCCCTTCCTACCCTCTCTCCTTCCTTTTCTCTCTCTTCCATCTTCCTTTCCTTTCCCTTTCCTTTCTTCCTCCCTCCCTTCTCTACTTTCCTCCTTCCTCCTCTCCTTCCCCTTCCTTCTTCCCTTACCTTTCTCCTACTCCTGCTCTTCCTCTTCCCCTTCCTACCCTCTCTCCTTCTCTTTCTCTCCCTTCCATCCTCCTCTCCTTACCTCTTTCTTCTTTCCCCCATCTTCCTTTCATTCTCTCCTCCGCTCTCCCTTTCTTTTCCTATTATTGTTGGTGTATATTTCAAAACTCAGTTTATGTGAAACATGTTTTTTCTTAAAACACAGACCCCCCCCCCAGCAAATATTTTGTGCCCATTAAGAGAGACTGGGCCAGCCTATCTACAAAACAAAAGAGCTTCAGCTCCAGGGTGATGGGATTAAGACATGACCTAATAGGATTAACCCACTAAGACACAGAGCTCACTACATCTCCTAAGGATATTGCATCACCTTCAGAAACTTCAACCAAACTTCTCAGACAACCTACCCCTGAATAACCCCACGGGAGTCTGACAACAGCCAATATAACACATGTCCTTGCATAGGAACAGGAAGCTCAAGTGCAAAGTCCAAGAGAAGGTATAAAAGCCACCCACTCTCAACTCCATGTGGTCAGCTGCCCAGTACCACCTATGTGGTTCTGCTTCATCATTAAGCCATCTTTCCAATCAGCCTGCAGCCTCCATTTTCTCTCCAGTGCCTTTGGAACTGAACGTGATGGATATTTCTTTTCCCAACAAGTTACTTTACTTGTAGTTAAAATTCTACTTTATTTTGTTCATACGCACCCATTTTTACACCCACATTCTTTTCTTTTTGGCCTTCATCAGATAAGTCATCTAGAGCTGTTAGCCCACAATGCTCATGTTGAGATGAAATTGTTGATTGCAGAACTTTATTTGATGTAGTGAGAGGGGGGTGGGAAATGCTGTCATACTTCAAAAAAATCAGATGGACTGGTGATATTAAGGTGAGGAGAATATGTTTTGTGTTTGGACGATTAAAAGCTCCCTGGAAAATCTTGGCAAAGTTTTGGAAATTGGAGATGTCTGCTTGCTTTGCAAGCACACAAAACTTTATCTAGACTCTCAAACTTTGAAGATACTTCGAAGATTGCACTGTGCTAAATGGCATTGCTAATATGCACAGAACAATAGGGGGGAAAAGTTCTTTCTTTAAACAAATAATCCCTCCCTCCCACATAACTAAAAGAAATTTGTACTGAGAACAGATTGCATGTTAATGAATAGGAGCACTATCGGTTATCCTGTGAAAAATACTGTTTTGTTCAAAATGATTCTCTCTACTTTGATAACCAGCAGGTCAAAAAAAAGAAACCGAGCTGAGAATATCTACCTAAGAATAACTAAATTTTACTTTAATTAGAAAGATGATATTTATTCCCGAAACATCCTGAACGTGATGGTTAAAATGGTAATTGGCCAGGTACAGTCTTACTAATGGTAAATAATAGGAAAACATTGCATCAGTTCCTGTTTTATGGTGAGACTGTCTACCCCTTCAAGAATGATGGGGTGCATTTGAATTAACATTTTCTTCTAAGTTTTGAAACAAAACAGAGAAGTTCAAAATCAGAGAGTACTTGCTTGTGAAAGTCACAGCATCAATCGTTGCTCAAACCAATTGGTATTTCTTAGCTCGATCAGATAAAGCAGGTGTTCTGTGGGAGAAAAAAAATAGTTTCAAAAACTTACAGAGCAAAGGGACTGGATTGCCACAGTAATTGCTGTATGGGATAATTGGCACGGATGTATAGAAATAACTTCATTTAAGCCAGGGAGCTGAGCGTGAACTACAGAAAGAGTTTAGACCATTCCAAGAAGCTCAAAAGATTGTGCACCTGAATTTGATGTCCAGAACCAAAATAGGATTTAGTAGGGAGGGGAAAAAACAGAGCTTACATTTTGTTTTTTTCAGCAAATTACAATTAAATTCACAACCTTACCAGAATGTAATGAAATACGTCTTTGCCCAATCTCTTCCAAGTAAGTGGAGGAGGTTTTCAATGAAATAAGATCGGATTCAGGAAAAGAATACTTCAAAAATAATTCTCTTTTTAAAAGAGAATTATTTTAAAAAGTTGTAGCAATAATTAAACCCTTCACAGGAAAGCATCTGATTTCTGACACAGAAGAGGGGTGTATAAGTTTGGTAGCAGTAGCAATAGCCCTTAGACTTATACATCGCTTCACAGTGCTTTACAGCCCTCTCTAAGCAGTTTACAGAGGCAGCATCTTTCCCCCCAACAATCTGGGTTCTCATTTTACCCACCTCGGAAGGATGGGAGGCTGTCAGCCTTGAGCCTGGTGAGATTCGAACTGCCAAATTGCAGGCAGCCAGCAGTCAGCAGAAACAGCCTGCAGTACTACGCCACCTAGGTGAACAACCTAAGTGTGATAGAGTTGATCGGGTTTCAGACGTATCCAAATAACTTATGTGGACTGTTCTACAAAATAGGTCAGTTAAATATGAAATTATTATCATCCAGTGGTTAAGGTGAGAGTCAAGATGTTTGTGTTAAAATTAGGGATCTATCTCATCCTAGATGATGTTATTGCCTTCCTAGGTGCTCTGATTGGGGCAGTGAATGGTGGCTTGATTCCAAGGGTATCTCTGGGAAAACCAGGCCTGGAAGCTATCTTTTGCCTTTTGGCCCGCCACACTTTCTACTGCGGGAGAATGAGAGAGAGGGATTATACAAAGTTGGGCGATGTGTAGCCATAATAACATTCTTTCTCAGAAAATCAAGGTCACTTTTGTCCCTGCACCTGGACAGATGTGGATGGGAGGAATCTTCCTTCGTGGCAATGAAGGATTGCACCATGTGACGGACTTGTGGGTGTTGGGGCAGGGTCTTAAACTTTCAACTAGGTGGGGAAAACCTGGAAGCTTTCAGATTCAGGTTTTCCCAGATGTGCCAATATGATACCTCCAATAAATTGTAGCTTTGAGGAAACACAACCCTCGGAGTTTCTTTTCATTGGGGTTGTTAGTTGAAACCCTGACACTCTGTAGTTCTGAATGTGACACCTGTTAGCCACCCTTTCCTTTCATGGTACATCATCTACATGTTGAAAGGTGTCACCACTGTTTTTGGTCCAATTTCTATGCCCCCAACATTTGAAGCAAAACAGAGCTCCATTGGAAAGAGATCAGCAAGAACTTTGTGGAAATTAGATCTGTCTTTATATCTAGAAAGTACAAATTTGATTCAATTTAGAGCCCTGGTGGCCCAGTGTTTAGAATGCAACATTGCAGGCTAACTCACTGCTCACTGCCAAGAGTTCAATTCTGCTCATCTCAAGGTTGACTCAGCCTTCCATCCTTCTGAGGTCAGTAAAACCCAGATTGTTGGGGGGAATATGCTGACTCTCTAAACAGTTTAGGAAGGGCCATAAAGTACTATGAAGTGGTATATAAGTGCTATTGCTATTTAATTCAGATTTCAAACAAATCTAATGTACATTTGAATAAGCACTTTCGGTAAATAATGCAAATTAACATCCCAATAATGCAAGTTGCACATGGATATAAACCATGTTTATGTAACATTGTAAGGACACATTTTTTTTAAAAAAAAAACTAGGATGTTTCCTAGATGGTTTATGAAATGTCTGTAAGGAAAAAAAACTAAGATCAGAGACAACAAAGAATCCCACAGTTCAGCCATGAGCTACAAATATTATCTTCTATCGTTGTAATTAAAAATGCTAAGAAGGAAAGAAAAAGACCAGAACACATCATTTCCAGGCACCAACACCTAGATAAACATGGATTAACACCAGACAAACCATCAAGCAGAAAATAATACCCTTATCAAGAAACTACAAGGAATAATGTCAATAGGGCAAATGTCACAGGCAGAAGGACTTTTTCATTTTGAAAGATGATTCTGAATTTGAGAAAAATAATGAGAAGATGATGATAGGGTTAAGGTGGTTTTTGTATACCCAAAAAAGAACTTCAATGAGAGATTGCAGAGGGCTAATCCATGAATCTATCTAAGCCAGTGTTTCTCAAGCTTGGCAATTCTAAGATGTGTTCCAGAATTCACCAGATGGCCTTGCTGGAAAAAAAAGGCATGAAGAATTGCTGCCTGGGGAATTCTGGGAGTTAAAGTCCGACCATTTTTAAGCCTCCAAGCTTGAGAAATGCCGATCTAAGACATATGGCATGGCGGAACATATTTGTAATTGTATGTATTAGTTTGTCAAACGTGTACAAGATAACAGGTATAAGTATAAACATGGGCATGAACAAAGGAAATGAGTACAAATAAATGGGGACAGTAGGCACACTGGTGTGCTTATGCATCCCCCTTAGGAATGAGATGAAGTCCATGGTAGACAGTTTGAGGTTGAAGCTGTGGGGGTTTAAGGATGTAACAATGGAGTCAGGTAGAGCATTCCAGGCATTGACCACTCTGTTGCTCAAGTCGTATTTTCTCCAATCGAGTTTGGAGTGGTTTACCTTGGGTTTGTGTTGTGGCCCAGCAGGAGCCGTTGGAGCTGCCACCAGACTCCGACAGCGAGGGGCCCTATGAGTCGGCTCTGGAGGATGTGGAGGACCCTGGACAGGGTTCCGACTCTGAGCAGGGTGCAGAGAGCCTGGTTGGCCACCAGGAGGCACCTGAGCCTTGGACCAGTGTGGAGGAGACAAGGGAGAGTGATCCAGAAGCCAGCAGTGAGTTGTTCCTGGATGCCAGGCACCAAAGAGCTAATAGGCATCAGGAACAGTTGCGCAAGTATAGGAGGTAATTGCACTCAGCTGGTGGTCATTAGGCTCCTCTCCAGACTATAAAAAGACTGCTTGTGCATACGCCCCTCTTGCAGAAGTCAACGCAGGAACTAATGTGATCTTGGAATTGTGAGCTTGGCAGGCTGGATTGCTGTCACGACTTATCTGTGTTGGATTGCTGCCACAGCTTATCTGTGCCGGCTTGCTGCCAAGGACCTGTTTGTCTGTTAATAAAGTCCGGAAACTATCTTTGGCTCAGAGTGTGCTTTGGTGTGGAATGAGGGGGGTCAGAACAGGTTTTGTACCAATTCTTTGCCCATGTATTATTGAGGTTGAAGCTGAAGAAGTCATTGACAGGTAAGACATTGCAGTTTTGCAGTCCATATCACATCATCTCACAAAAGATCACACAAAAAGATCCATCTGGCCTTAGGTTTGCCACTGCAGAGACGCCAAACCAGCTTTTCTGCAACTCTATTATTTTATTTCTGTCTCTCCAAGTGTACACACCGAAATTGTCATAGTTGAAGCGACACCGATCTTGCACAGGTTAATTTTATCTGGGAGGAAGGAGCGACAAAGGGGCCCCTTAATTTCCAAGGAAAGTAATAACTCGGTGCTATGGAAACATGCTATCTCCTCCTTGATAGGTACAAAAAGAAATGTCACCAAAAGAAATGTCACAACAATAAGAGAAATCCTATGATAATTTCAAATCACCTGGAAGAAGGTGGAGATGAAGTCATGAGTTATTTAAATATAACGATGAAAAATGAGGGTTAATTAAAAGAGCTTTGAGGACAGGTAGCAAGGAGCATCAAAAAAAATGGGCTGCAGAGAGCAACTCTGCCTATACTCATCCAGGTGGATAATGATAGGAGCTAGTCACCTGTGCAAAAGGCAAGTGGTAGTTTAAGTGGCAGGGAACTGCTCCTCAAATATATAGATATATCCCTAAAGACGAATCTGAAAGATTTCACATACATGACTCCAGGGTGTAGGTATGCTGGTCTTGTGGCATTCTGGTCTTTCCTCATGTAAGATTGAGATTGTCTTGGCAATGTTTCAGTGAGGTCTCACTCGCCATCTTTATCTTCTTATTTTAGTAAGTGGATTGATTGGCTGTGTGATTGTATCATGATTGGTAGATTGGTGCTGATTGGTGCTGGCTGTGTGTCCATTGTTGTTTTCTGTGTTGTTGTTTCATGTTGTAATGGCCTGGGTGGTGGGTGGGGCTCATTTTTTGAATTGGGCTGGTTTCCAGATGTCTGGTAGGCGGGAGGTATCATCACGTTTATTCATGTTGTGGGGGTGTTTCTCTATTTCGATAGCTTCCATAATTACTCTCTTGTTGAAGTGTTCAGTTCACCACCCAGGCCGTTACAAGACAAAACAACAACACACAAACACAAAGCTAAAAATACCAGCCTGAAGATGGCGAGTGAGACCTCGCTGAAATGCTGCAATGCTCTCAATCTTACACTGGAAAAGACCCGAATACAAAAAGACACACACACACACACACACACACACACACACACACACACACACACACACGGCGTATTCAGGTCTTTTTCCATGTAAGATTGAGAGTATTTTGGTGACATTTTGATGATGTTGGCTATTAAGAAACCCCAAAGACAAGATCCAGCTAGAAAACCAAGGAGTCTATGAAATGCCATGCAAAATCTGCCCAGCCACATACATTGGACAAACTAATCTATTTACTGCAGAAATTTTAGTAATTTTATGAAATCTACAAATTAGCTGTGTCATTTTCTAAAAGCAGGTATCACCTTGTGCCAGGTAAAAATGTGTTGTGGTCCCCCGGTGGCCAGCAGAGCTGGCAGCAGAGTAAGACAGTGAGGAGGTTGGGGAGGAGCATGGGACAGTCCTGGAGTCTGGGGAAAGCTCAGATGAGGGCAGACAGGGGGCCAGGGCCATCTGGGAGTTATGTGCTGCCTCTAGAACCTCCAGAGTCAGACATCAGTGAGGCAGAGGAACAGGAGGAGCCAGTTCCCAGTGCGGGCATGCACAGAGCTGCCAGAAAGCAAGAACAGTCAAGACAGAAGGGATAACTTGTGAGTAAGGCTTGGAGGTGATTGACCCCTCCCATAGGACATAAAGGAGGAGCAAAGGCACGTGAGCCTTTGCAGGAAGCAACTTTGTTCATGCTGGTCAGTTTACCTTCTGAAGCTCCATTTTGACTCTTTGCTCCATGTGGCTTTGCCAAGCTAATTGCCAATTAAGACTTCATCAGCGTTTCAAGGAAGAAAAAGGTGAGTGCTTATCAGCCTTATCCCGAAAGGCTTTGGCAGCCTACTGTCAGACTCTTTACAAACTATTTGGGACTCATTACGGGCTGTGAATGAACATCATTCACACCCTTTGAAATAAAGAGAGGATTTTTTGGGACTAAAATGAAACTACCGTAGTCCTAAGATAATTAAAGGCCAACGAAAGATGAACTGAGAGGCTAACAAATTCAGCGGCCAAATAAATTGTGCGCCTGAACAAAGGGCTCTTGTTCACTGTATAAAGAGAACAGCTCGGGGCAATCTAGTTCAGAAAAGTAATATTTTTACTCTTGGGGATATTAAAAACAAATGAAAAAGTCAGTTCTTCACTCCTGACAACCGATTTTACAGTTTACTTTTGTAGTTTACATTGGGGATAAAAATTGGATGATATGGAATCAGCGTGAAGTCAATTAACAACGTATCGATGATGACAAGTTATTTTGTTCCCCCACCCTAGTGAATAAGGCAAGATATTAATGCAAGGATGAAACTTGGAGGTGAAAATATTTCAGAGCAGGCATCTGGCATCTCATACAAATTAGGGCTATCCAGTATTATTATTTTTTTAAGGCAGGAAACAATAAACACAAATTGCTGAACAACAACAGTATTTTATCCCAGGCCTTTGAATGTTGACTTTGGAAGCTATATTATCAGTCTGTGTACTTCAGTTCTGAAATTACAGGTAGTGGGTTTATTGTTCAGTGCAAATGAGTTTCTAAAGTTAACAACATCCAACTTCTTTTTTAAGTAGTCTCTGCATTATGAGGCTTTCCTAGGCCAGGGATGCTGGCCTTTCTAGAAATTTTATTGTGTCGGTAAAATGCTGTTATTTTACAAGCATTTGTAAACCCGCATGTGCGGGTTTGGAATGGCGGCCGGGCTTTTTCGCTCCCTGTAATCTGGCGAAAAAGCGCTGGTTAGCCTTCCAAACGAGCCGCATAGTCTCCGGAAAGAGCCTGGGTGAGATTAAGATCTTTAGAACTCTCCAGGACCGGACGACATTTCAAAAACACCGCTCCCGAAGGCTTAATTTAGCCTCCATTGCGCCTAACAGCTGAGCAGCCTAACAGCTGATTCATCGAGCGAGAGCAGCGGCGGCGGCGAGACGCGGACAGCTGGTGTCTTTTAACATCCTGGATACCTGGGTGTCTTAGAAGCCCCTGGTGGTCGCCTGCCCTATCGGATGAGCCCTGGTCCTGGAGGTGCCCTAGAGCAGCGAAATGGTGGCAGTGGGAATTGGTCGGAAGATGGCTGCTTGAGCTTTTCGCTCTTGCGATTGCCCCCCCCCCCCCCGCTGTTCTTCTTAGATCTAAACAGCGCGGGGCTTGGAGAGGAACTCTGGATTTTCATTTACAACGAAAAAAAGGGACGGTGAGTTTGGGGGATTTGAAACTGGCTATTATCATCTCTACTATTACCATCACCGTCGTGGTAAAGAGGAGGAAATTATTGTGGCTTGGGCGAGCGAACTAAACGGCGATTAGCCACTATCATCATAGCTTGCCTGAACGCCCGCCCCTCCTCTATCCTGTATTTTAGTGCCTACCTCTCTCACCGTGGAGCCTCTCCTTTCTATTCCTTCTGTGGTTTGGACAATTCCTCTTCCTGTCTGCCCCTGCTACTGCGGAGCCATGTTTGCCTGCCTATTTATTCTTATTTAATACGAACTTTACTGCCTGGCCTGCGACCATCGGCATTGGCCCGGAACAACTGCTCTTCTCCACCACTTGCTACCACTGCTACTTTGAAACATCTAATGTGAGCAACCGACCATCTCTTTAACCATTTTGATATCCCATGGTACATATACTTCTGGTGCATTTGGTTTGGGGAAAGAAGTGATAGAGGATGGCAGTTTCAGGGACAGGAACTTGGCGTTTTAAAAATTGGACACTAAGCTGGCACCCCCCCTTTCCCCCTTCTAACTGGTTCCAGTCACTTGTAGACTTTGGACATTTAGACTCTGGCCGTTCCAGGATTTCAGGAGAGGGGGAAGACAAGATACCCCCCTGCATACTACCGCTTTATCTCCTATGGACCGTTATTATTTATTATTCCATGCTTTATCTGGATTTGGAGGGTGTGAGACTACAAAGCTGGTGCTGGATGATACCTGGGGCCTGTGCTTTGCCCCCCCTCCATCTACAACTATTTATAGAATACGGACCTTGGACTTTGGCCTCGGATTTCTCTGGAACTGGAGGAAGGGAGGCTGGCTCTTCTGGAACTCATAATTTTAAATTCTGTGTTGCGCAATTTTAAATGGGTATGTTGAGTGCGTGGAATTGAATGAGTTAGTATGAAAGACCCACTTTTAGTACTATTATTGCTGTATTCTTTTTATGTTTTAATTATATTGTGGGGACTGTTTGTGTGAGTGTCTGAGTATGCCTGATTCGGAGGACCTGGCGGGGCAAGCGGGGGCCATTGGGGTGGTTGGGGGAATTATGCCCACGGGAGAGAGTCGGAGCATTGCGATCATAACAGGGAGAGGCAGATATGGCGGGGACTTTAGGGCTGGCCATTACCGGGGAAGGAGGGTTCGCTATATCGCAGAGATCCCTCCTTCCGGCCCTATGAGTCCCACTCCAAGGTCAGATGGCGTGAGCGATCAGGACCCTGGTCTCAGGCTGCTGTCGCTAAATGCCAGGTCTGTTATTCATAAGGCTCCCCTCGTCCGGGACTTGATTGTAGACGAGGGGGCAGACCTGGCATGTATTACTGAGACATGGCTGGGCACGGAGGGAGGAGTCCCCCTCGTAGAGCTGTGCCCAGACGGGTTTCAGGTGCTTCATCAGCCGAGAGCCCAGGGAAGGGGTGGCGGTGTGGCTATTGTAGTCCGGGAGTCTTTAGTTCCTCGTAGGATCCCTGCTCCGGAGCTTGCCGGGTGTGAGTCCCTACTAGTGAAGTTGGACCTCAAGGGTCAAGCGGGTTTGCTGCTAACGTACCTGCCTCCCAACTGCGTTGCAGCGGCCCTCCCTGCGCTCCTCGAGTCAATAGCCGAGCTAGCAATTGAGTTCCCTAGATTAATGGTTCTGGGGGACTTCAATTTGCCTTCGCTCGGCGAACACTCTGACGGAGCGCAGGAGTTCATGGCCTCCATGACAGCCATGGGCCTGACCCAGGTAATTCGAGGCCCTACCCACTTGGCGGGACATACACTCGACCTCGTATTCCTCTCGGAGCAGTGGAGTTATGATCTTGGTCTGAGGGGAAATGAGACCATTCCCCTGTCGTGGTCAGACCACTACCTACTGAGGTTAGACTTCCGGAGGCCAAACCCCCACCGTGGGGAGGAGGAACCGACCAGGTGGTTCCGCCCCAGGCGACTGATGGACCCTGTTAGGTTCCAGACGGAGCTTGGGGTCATTCCAGACGCTCTCGCCCACAGTTCGGCGGAGACTATTGCTGCGGCCTGGCACTCGGCGGCATCGGAGTCTCTGGACCGAATTGCGCCACTACGGCCCCTCCGGGTCAGCGGCTCGCGGAGACCCCCTTGGTTCACCGAGGAGCTCCGCGAGATAAAGCGCCGGAGGAGACGCCTAGAGCACCAGTGGAGGTCCGACAGGTCCGTATCGAACCGAGCACTGTTGACAGCTTGCACCAAGGAGTATATTTGGGCATTGAGAACCGCCAAAAGATCACACATTGCCTCCTTGGTAGCG
>NC_045551.1:66972965-66980465 GCF_009769535.1 Thamnophis elegans
TAGTTTCAAGCTTTGGGGTGGACAGAAGTATCCTGGAGTTGCCGTTGGGTTACAATACATTTGACATAGCCTTACCCTGAATGTAAGAAGAGAGTAAGCTGCCATGCACAGGAGAAATCCCCAGGGGGAGAGGGGGCTCCCGTCTGCTCGCAGATGAAGCAATTTGTTGTTGTTGCTTTCCCGCTACCTCTCTCAACCCAGTGCCCGCCTCTTATCTGCAGCCTCCAGCTGTGGAGCAAAGACTCAGGCACCAGCTTCTGCAGTCAGTTACCAACTGGCAGAGCAGGTGAAAAGTCTTTTCTGGAGAAACGGCGTCCCTTTCTCCCACCAAAGCATGGAGCAGGCCTGGAGGTCCATTGCCGCCTTTTGGATCCTGGTGTTTTGGGCTTCTGGATCACTTCAGGAGGGACCTAGGATCTCGGTGCACACTTCCACAGCAAAGGTACTCTTCTTGAACAGGCTGGGCTAAGTGCGGGCAGGAAGGGCAAGGAGGAGGAGGCAGGTGAGGGTCATCACAGGGTGGCAGGAGCAGAGGAGATAGGTCACGGAATGAAGAGTCAGAGGCACCAGCTGGTCAAGAGGTAACACCTGAGGCCAGCCTGCCAGGGGTCTAATTTTAGCACCTTTGAATTCATGCAGCCATATGGTAGAGCAATTTCCTCAACCATGGTGATTTAAGATGTGTAGACTTCAACTCCCAGAACTCCAGCCAGCCATGCTGGGGCTTGACAAACATTGCTACTGGGAAGAGGAAGAGGAGGAGTGCCATGTTAGTTTATGTAGCAAAAAATCACGAGGGGTCAAGAGAGGAAAAGCCACTCTAGGCATGGAATGACGTCAGCTGGAGCTTACGAACGCACGTGCCTTTTAATAACATACGTGATTCGGGAGAGCTGCTACCAGACTTCCAAAAAGTTGGGCAGACTGGAAAAGGTTGCAGGAAACCATTTTTGGTCTCTTTCCAGTCTGAGGGCAGTTTCTTGTAAGGCCGCGTGGATCTGAAAATCCCTCCCTGTGCAGGTTCGATCCACAGTTAACACGGAGGAAGGGAGAAAACCTCTGAGAGATACTGAACTGAATTGAATTGAATTTTATTATTTGTATGCCGCCCTTCTCCGGGAGGACTCAGGGCGGCGAACAATTCAAAAGGGGAAAAAGGGGAACAAAAACACAATACATGTGATTAAAATAAACAAGAATCATACAACCATACAGTCGAGAGGGGAGGAACTCATCAACCCCAGGCCTGTCGGCAAAGCCAGGTTTTGACGGCTTTTCGGAAGGCCTGGAGAGAGGTGAGGGTCCGAATCCCTACGGGGAGCTCATTCCAGAGGGCCGGAGCTGCCACAGAGAAGGCCCTCCACCGGGTAGTAGCCAGATGGCATTGGCTGGTAGACAGAACCCGGAGGAGGCCGACCCTGTGTGATCTAATGGGTCTGTGGGAGGTAATTGGCAGCAGGCGGTCTCTCAAGTACCCAGGTCCAATACCATGAAGGGCTTTATAAGTGACGACTAGCACCTTGAAGCGTATCCGGAGACCAATAGGCAGCCAGTGCAGCTCGCGGAGGATAGGTGTAACGTGGGTGAACCAAGGTGCACCCACAATTGCTCGCGCGGCTGCGTTCTGGACGAGTTGAAGTCTCCGAATACTCTTCAAGGGCTGCCCCATGTAGAGCGCTGTTGAGGAGCAGAGATCAACAGTGCTCCGTGGCATGAAAGGGGTGATCCTGGCACAACCAAAGCCTTCCATGCTTTGATCTTCCAAGGCCGGCAACTTGGCAGCAGCCTTTCAGACTTAGCTTAGCACTTCCCTGGCAGTGCTAAAAGCCATGCTGGCTGCAGGCTTGAAGAGATGTTTTCTCGGGAGAGCATCAAGTCAAAAAAGGCTGATGCTCAGTTATAGCCATTTAAGCAAGAGTGGGAGGAGGGGGTGGATTACAGAGACATCACACAAAGTGACAGACATCCTTAGTAGCATCTACAATATTTTTGACTTGTGTTGCATACATCAGCAAACGCAGGTATAGGAGCCCAGGTACATTATCACCCTATGCTTCCCACCTAAAGATGGTTTCTCCCTTCTACGGTAATCTTAAAATTCTGAAATCCAAAATATTCATTTATACAAAGATAATAGAAAAATGCTTTCTAATTTATATTCGTTTCACCTATATAGTCATGGATTGATATTTGTTACTGATTTGTTAAAACAACAGTTAGACATATGGAGATTATAACATGGAGCAAATGCTTACTTTAAAAAGAAAGGGTTTCACCCTGACCATAGGTAGAACCTGACCTGTGTCACATAAATATTCCAGGACTCATTATGAGTGAACGTAATCATAGGTTGTGAAGCAGGGTGTGATTTGTCTCACTTGATGCATTTGTGTATGTAAGGGTCTTTCACAATTTAATTTCCTGACTACGACATCCAGCAAGGACTTGTAATAAAAAAAATAAATCCTGACAGATCCAGCTCTGCTAATACAGCAAGTCTTTGTGCTACTTTAAACTCTGCTTTAGTTTACATTGTAGGCTGCAAAGTGTCATGGGTTGAATAATTCAGTCAAAGTACACTCTCTTGTTTAAACCAAAGATTCCACTAAAAATAGTCTGAAATCATAAGATCTTAATCTAACAGTAGGAAATGAAGGTACTTTTTCAACTGGTGAGCATGTGCTACTTCAGCATCTTTTTTCAAGCACATTGTGCATTGCAATAGGGCATAGGGATTGCCCCATAGAGACCTTTAAAAAGATTGCCTCAAAGCATGCAGATTTCTTGCCAAGGAATTAAGAATTAATTGTTTCTAATCAAAGGGATATTCTCACCACATCCTGCTCTGTCTTGTCCTCTCTCTAGCAATACTTTTCTAAATATCTTATCTATCAGACTCTTCACAAGTCTTCAAGTCTGTTTTCTCTAGGATGGACCTATTGTGCTTAAATTCCCACCTTTTAATCCCCCCCCCACTTCAAGTATACTCTCTAAGAGCACGTGACCGTTTTCTTGGGTGTGTTTTCATCAGTGTGCATGTGCATGCATGTGTGTTTGATTTGTGAATCTCCAGACTGAATTCAAAGACAATAAGCTACTCAAAAGAAGCTTTTGTCCAAATCCCATTCATTTAAAAAGAACTAAAGTGCCGAGCTTCTAGAGGAATCCATGTGCAAACCTGGGGCACAAATACTATCACAAACTCTGTTGCGTCTCTGGAGTCCAGTTGTTTACTCCCATCCCCCAACCAATAGCCCCATGCTATAAGTGGTTAAGAAATTATAGTCAGATCTTTCTAGCAAGTTCTGCTGTCCTGGAAGAAAGTACTCGCCAGGACTTATTTATTTAATTTCTAGCATGTATATTAGCTCTTCTTACTTATGCAGCTTATTTCATACAATTGTATACAGGAAAGCAGGAGGAATGTAAAAAAAAACAGTGAAAGAAATCCAGATGCTATGTGCAGATTCCTTACTATTTGTATTTATTGCATTTCTGTGTATAACCGAACCTTTTGGTTGATGTGAATTTACCTATGGCGTGAACAGAAAGTAGGGAAAGTGTCCCTTATCTCAGGAAACACATGTCAGAAGGAGATGGTTGTTATAGAAGTGTGTGTGTGTGTGTGTGTGTGTGTGTGTAGGCACATGTACTCATAAGGAAGCAGAATCCTACAATGCATACAGTATTGTGGATCATGTGATTCTGGCAAACAAGGTACTGTTTTTATGATCCACTGCTACCAGCTAGAATCCAAAACACATTGCTATATATCCTGAGGTATACATATTGCTGAAGGAATTGAAAGAAAGGAAAATTACAGCCAAGACTCTATGCTATAATTTCTGTTGTGTAGAAAAGCTTTTTTTCTTTAGTTTTAGCCCAGTGCAGAAGGCTCTGTCATGAACTAGGAACTTACAGGTGAAACTCCAAATGTTTGTAACTTACATAGTTTCTTAGATTTCCAATCATTCCATTTCAAATAACCAACTTATTTTTCTGACTTAAATAGATTTAGATTTATTTTATTTGTATGCCAATTAATTAATTAAATCAATTAATGCTACCAGTTTGGGGCTGTGTTTGTTGGTATTTGGTTTTGCTTTGTGTCTGCCCGAGGCTTTGCTTAATTGGGGGAACATATCAGGTTGGCATAATTGGCAAACACCCCACAGCCTTCTTTTGTGCCACCTTCAGAAGATACAATTTTGCTGCCCAGTGATCGGATAGGGATGGTTGTGTTGTGATCCCTGCAGTCCCATATCAGTGGGTAACATTAAACGTGGTGTCTCTCTGCTTTGCATCCAGTTGCACGCCTGTTGACGGAAGAGCTCTTGAACCCCAAGTGCTTCACACAGCAGCTGGAAGATCTGGCCTGTTTCTGGGAAACATCAGATCTTCTGAAGGAATCAAAGAACCAGAGCATGTACAGTTTTTGCTACAAGTTTGAGTAAGTGTTTTATACACTGTAGTATAGTCAGCCTGTCTGACTATAGACTTATATACTGCTTCATAGGGCTTTCAGCCCTCTCTAAGCGGTTTACAGAGTCAGCATATCGCCCCCACAGTCTGGGTCCTCATTTCACCTACCTCGGAAGGATGAAAGGATGAGTCAACCCTGAGCCGGTGAGATTAGAACAGCCGAACTGCAGAACTGCAGTCAGCTGAAGTAGCCTGCAGTGCTGCACTCTAACCACTGTGCCACTTCGGCTCTTTTTATATATAGGGAGCAGACTGGTATCATCCTTCAGTCAGCTAAGTCTCAGTTTGATTCATCCTTTGTTAGAGATTCAGGAGAAAAGCCCCACTCAGGAGTTGTAAAATGAGGAAGAGTTTACATGTGAATTTGAAACAACCAACTAGGTCCTCATTAAAATACTTGCAGATGTCAGTCCCACGCTTTAACTAGTACTGACAGGGAGGCTTTTGAAAAGCCAGACAGCAAAAATTATGTAGTAGCAGTCAACCTTCCAACCTCAAGAATGGAAATCTATCCTCTTGCTTGACTCTACGGCTTCTGCTGGGAACAGGGGGGAGGAGGGAAACCCCTTCATAATCGTTTCCTTCCAAGATTAATCCTATTTTGTCCCTTGATTTCACCCAGGGAAGACACCGTCCTGAAGTCCTGTAATTTGACTGTGGAGAACACATCCAGGAATACAACACTCTACACCTGCTTCTTTCAAAGGCAGGATATCTCAGCTTTCAGCCCCCTGGAGATCAAAGTCTTTGAGGGGCTGTCCTCTAACAATACCCTCTACGCCAGAACAATATATGTGGAAAAACTTGGTAAGTCCTCTGCAGATGGTTATGTACGTATGTATATATCTCTAGTGTATGTTTGTGTGTAAATTGTAAATTTAATGAATTTATATGCCGCCCAATCCCGAAGGACTCCGGGCGGCTTACAAGATACAGAACTAAAAAATAAAAAGTTAAACAAGGAAGAGAAAAAACAGATTAAAAGCAACACATCATACACTCAATCTTAGTGGGGCTGGACCTCATTCGTGAGGTCAACAGCCCCAGGCCTGCCGGAATAACCAGGTCTTTGTGGCCTTTCAGAAGGCCGAGAGAGTGGGAAGGGTCCGGATCTCTGGGGTAGATCGTTCCACACGGCTGGAGCAGCTACAGAGAAGGCCCTCCCCTGAGGGTCGCCAACCGGCATTGTCCGGTCAACAGCACCCGGAGGAGGCCCACCCTTGATTTTCGGCCGTCTTATTGGCCGTTGGGAGGTATGTGGCAGGAGGCGGTCTCGTAGATACGTCGTAGATGTGTCTGGTCCCTTTCTAACCCAGAAATAGAAAGAATCCATATTCAGTGCATTCAAAACTTGGTGGCAAGACTAGAACTGCTTCATCCTACTCAGGTTTCTTCCATACAATACGACACATGCTGCAGAATACGAAAAGGGGGAAAACGTTTTCCCCACAAGTGAATGCCAAGCTGAGCTCCCCATTGGCAAACAGAAACTCCCAGCATTATTTATCTATTAGCTGGATCTCCCAACATTTTTCCAAGAGCTCATTTTTTTTCTCTCAGCTCAGCTATTCTTCTTTCTTCCCTTGGATCTTTTTGCTATAAGAAAAAGGAATAAATAATAGGAAAGCATGACAGCGTTACAACTGAAAGATAATGATAAAACACCTTTAAGTGTTTTATCTTTCAAGGGATTCGTTCTTAAATTTTGCTTGTAAGAAAGCCCTTATTACCCTATTGCAGTGGTTCCCAAACTTGGCAACTTTAAGACTTGTGGACTTCAACTCCCAGAATTCTCCAGCCAGCTCTGCTGAGGTGGTTCTGATGGGAGTTTTAATAAGAGAAGTTTAAAATTAAATTTGCAAATTAAGGACTTGAATAAGAAAAACAATATTAATTAATCATTATGGTAGCTAATACTATATTTGAAGACCAGAAATCAAGCAAACAAGACATTACCCAAAATCTTAAGATTATCCTCTATAGCAGTGGTTCCCAAACTTGGCAACTTTAAGACTTGTGGACTTCAACTCCCAGAATTCTCCAGCCAGCTGCTGGATGGAGAATCTGGGAGTTGAAGTCCACAAGTCTTAAAGTTGCCAAGTTTGGGAACCACTGCCCTATTGTATAACCAGGAAAACCCAAACTTTCCCATCTATTGTCCCCGTATCAAGAAAAGGTTCAGTGATTGCATATTCATACGTCAGGTAGTTATTAAATGAACCAACACTCTCTGGTGGGAAAAAAACTCCAGGCTCAATACAGTCGATTAATTTCCTGCATCACACACTAAACTTGGCTTAGGCATGGGTTTGTTTTGTTATATTTTGCTCACAAGACACCGATGTTCAGCATGACAAGGTGACCCAAGAAGGTGTCCTGAGCTTCCCATAATTGTCCTAAACAGCACATCTGTTTTAGGGAAGGATGCTAGAGTGGCATTACTTGAGGAAATGCGTGGCACGACAAAACCGCGCTAGTCAAAATCGCGGTGATAAAATCACGGCGCTAAAGCCGCGACGTCATCACCGCACATCATCACCACTGCGACAACAGCACGGCAACAGAAGGGCGCTTTAAAACGGCGCCGCGGCAGAAAGCCGACTTCAATGAAGGTAAGGGTTAGGATTAGGTTTAGGGGTTTGTTTTAGGGTTAGGTTTAGGGTTAGGTTTAGGGTTAGGTTTAGGTTTACGTTTAGGGCTAGGGTTAGGGTTAGGGTTAGGGTTAGGGTACTGAGTGCTTGGGAATGCACGATTTTGCCCCCCGCGATTATGTCATCGTGGTAGGGTCGCGTTTTTCCTTAGCGCTTAGAACGGCGCGAATTAGTCTTCGCGCTTATGTCTCCGCGGATAAGGGCTTCGCGGATTTGTGGTGGAACCGAGGAAATGCACCTGGAAATTGTGGTCTGTGCTAGATGGAAAATAGGAGCTGGAGGGCCACTGCCTGGTGTACCTGCTGAAGAGGAGAAATGAAGGTTGCTTGCCTTTCCTCACCCTCTTCTTCCTTTGTCCCAAGTGTTC
>NC_045551.1:66985465-67020465 GCF_009769535.1 Thamnophis elegans
TAAACGTGTCCAGGAAAATAATAAGGTAATGCTAAATAAAACATATATTTAAGAGGATTTTTGGATACAACACAATTTTATGCAAGATTCTTGGCTAATTTCCTAATCTTTTCATTGCCAACAAGGTTTTCTATCAAAGTCCTTTGTAAGACTGGTGCTTAAGCTATGCATAGGACACGGGCATGAAATTTAAAAAGAAGGATGTATTCTTCTGCAGTACAGCTATAAAGACTTTTATTTTCATGACTCAGTATAGGGACATCAAGGACTGATGCTATATTGCTCTGGCTAGAAAGAGGAAATAGCAATTCCTGACTCCCACCAGAAAATTATTAATTAAAGGGTCAATAGCTAGAAGAAATTCAATAGGCTTTAGCAATCCCTCATTGGCAGGGTTTTAAAAGAACAGGCATTCAGACTGAAAGCACTTGATAGACTGCATAAACTAATTGCATTTATAAATATGATTTTTCTGTTAATCTGAGCAAAGTCAAAACCAGTAATTGCAACAGAGACTAATTTTAACAACTGTACTATGTCACAAGTAATACAATATACATACAGAATTCTAATTTTTGTTTTATCTTTGTTAATTTTAAGGCCTGAAGACATATTGAAATGAACATCTCCAGCTCCAGATAAAACTTATGTTCTTTTATTAGTTTTTTTTAAGTAACCAACTTTTTGTTTACTACACTATTGTTTTAGAAGCTATTTTCGGATTATTCCTGAACATTTCTAAAAATAAAGACATTGTATTCAAATAGAATAACTTTGATGTGACTTTTAGTCTATATTCTTGTAACTGAGCAGTTGCTAATAGCTTCGATCAAAATTTCTCCCAACTTATAGACATTAATGCTCAAAAAAGAAAGACCAATGTTCTGAAAACATTTTCATCATTAAAAATGTAATAACTTATCTGAATTTATTCCACCAATGTAAAAAGTATGTTTATGATTTCTATACATTGTCCTTTAACTATTTCGTGGATATAGGTACCCAATCCATTTTTTACCCCGTTTCCCCGAAAATAAGACCTCCCCAGATAATAAGCCCAATCGGGCTTTTGAGAGCATGCACTAAAATGAGCCCTTCCCCAAAAATAAGTCTTTCCCCAAAATATTGCAACACAGCAGCAGCCATGAGGTGACCAGGCTCACTGACTCCTGCACCTCAAAAATAATAAGACCTCCTTGAAAAATAAGGCCAAGCACTTTTTTTTTGGGGGGGGGGGGATAAGACCCTGTCTTATTTTTGGGAAAACATGGTAGGACTCAACTGTTCTCTATTTGCTTTCATTTTCATCTTATTTTCCTTTTCTTTCATAGAGTCCATTTTCATAATTGCCATTTGTACTTTGAGTGGTACATTTAGATAATTAACTGTGGGCGATTCCATTGCTCACATAGCATTGCCTATTTTTTTTCAAAGTTCAAAATCTGCTTCCGCTGCTACACTTGGAAGCATTCATTTCTTCCATGACGGAATCTCTCCAAAGTAGGATTTTTTAAAACTGAGATTGATTCCTGGAACCATGAGATTCTGCAAGAAAGATGTTCCATGTAAGAATACAGGCCAAAACAATAAATAAATAAATATCAAAACAAAACCCCAACCCCTAAAAAGGCCATTTGAGCAGTCAGAGATATCCATACTAATTTTTAGGGAAAGTAATCATATCACAGTCATTGAACATTGATTGGTCTGATTAAAACATTAGCCTCCCAAATAATTGTGGAATTCAAGTTTTCATTTTTTTGTACATTGGAAAAATGCACAGTGCATGTACAATAAATCATTTGTTTTTACATTTATGTGTGCGGGTAGTTTCTGATACAGTAGGTGGAACATTCATTTTTGGAAATTTAAATTGCTGTAACATGTACATTTTCATAAAGGAATTAAATAAGCACATATTTTTATTGCCATTTTTCTATCATTCGAGCTCTGCCTCTTGACCAGAGGTTCCAAGTATTAAACAAATCAAAACATTTTTCAGCTTGAAAGAGATGGAACAACTTTGCTCCCGTATTTTTTCTCTGAGCCTCAGAGCTCCTAAATCCTTCCAATCTTGGTTCATTGATTTATTTAGAATAACCGAAGTGTGCGTCTGCCAGTGTATTCCTGTATTGCCTCTTTCTTGCTATTTATTTATTGGCATGTACACTGAATTATTGTCTTTAACTCTCTGCCAAAATTAAATACTATGAAAGATTTCCAGAAGAATAATACTTTAATCCAGAGGCAAGGATTGGACTTTCACCACACTATTAATATTTTGTTAGAATTTGTCATTAAATATGGATTAATGCCAAATTATATACTTGTTAATTTGAGAAAAATGAATTTCAACAAATGTAGAATCAGGTGCAGTGCAGAATAACAAAATTGACAATGAAGGGAGTCTGAATGCTTTCTGAATGCGCTGTATAAATACACACTTTGAGAAATGCACTTTAAAAACTTATTTGCTTCATCCAATCTTTTGAGCCAAAAGATTTTCATTCACACTACCAGTCCAATTACAACCTTCAGGAAGACATTAGGAATGATGGTGGTATTTGATGTCGCAGAGAAAAATACATTTGATCATAAATTGCCTATTTAAAATGCAGCGCCAACACCATCACCACAACCTGATTCCATAGATTCTAACATGGTGATCCAATTAAAATAGTGTTCTTATTAATTTTCAGTATTTAATCATCATGGTTCACTTTTGGAAAAGTATATAGTTGATTAAACTCCAGAAAAAGTATCAGTATATTGGTGGGTCATCTTTCAAAATTTGCTACTACTTCAGCTTATGCAATTTCTTCACTAGCTTATCTAATCAATACTGTGGTTTTATAACGTGGTCAGGTCCTTCCAGTGAAGATAATTAATTAAGAAATATAACCTTTTTAGAGTAACTTTACCTAGCCTAACCCATTTTCTTCCTTGCAGATCTGGACCCACTCATTCTGATTCTCTCTGCCATTTTAATTGTGATTATCTTGCTTTTGGCTTTCATCACCCTGATGTCGAACCGCAGGTACATTTCTGCCACTTGAGAAACGAGTTTCTTCTCCCACTGAAATTAATCCAATGGATATTCTCCTCCTTTATTCCAGAATTATAGACAATAAGAGCATTTCTAGACTTAGCGTAGTAGGTAGCCCTTAACTTATCATCCCAAAACTTCGGTTGCTGAGCAAGGCAGTTGTTAAGTGAGTTTTGCCCTATTTTATGACCATCTTTGGCGTAGTTCTTAAGTTCTCACTTGACCCCAGAACCGTACAGCTGCCATAAACATGTCAGTTACCAAGTGCCCAAATTTTGATCACATGGCCATGGGGATGCTACAATGGTCTTAAGTGTGAAAAATGGCCATTTTTTCCCGGTATCATTCTAACGTCGAATGGTCACTAAATGTATGGTTTTATGGCGTAGACTACCTGTACTAAGCATGAAGGGTGGGAAGAAGTGCTTTCATGTTTATTTTAAATAGTGTTCTTCTGTCCTCCTATTTTTCACCAGATTTTTGAAAAAGAAGATCTGGCCTGTGATACCCTCCCCGGAGCATGAATTCAAAGACCTTTTCACCATCTACAAAGGCAACTTCCAGGTATTGCTCCGTCTGCCCTCCCGAATTACTTTCTCCTAGTTTCTCCTTCCTACACCAAAGTGGTTCATTGTAGTGGTGTCCTTAAGAACACTCAAGTTACATTCTCAATTCTAAATTAAGGAATAATTGGTGGCCAAACACTTTCAATCAGAGGGTATCAAAAAGGATAATTGAGAATAAGCATTTAAAATAATTTAAATGGGGCAAGGAATTTGGAAATTTTAAGGCGCTAAAATTGATCCATGTGGCATTAGCATGTTACGGGAAATCCTCCAACATGTAGAGAGCAATATCTACAATACAAATGCGTATGAACGTATGTTTTAATGTATTTTTTTCATCAGAGTCAACAAAATGGACTCTGATGAAAAAATACATTAAAATATATGTTCATGTGCATGCATTTGATGCCAGCACATTGGAGTGAAACTGTACACTCATAAAATATATTCCCTTTGTATGGAAATCTGAAAAATGACAAGGACTAACAATAGGTTTAAAACACACTTCTTCTAATGTCCCATTATCCAAACTGGGATCCAGATTCGCTGGAAACAAGGACACATCTGAAAAATAAAACCTATTAAAGCATGTGCAAATATTTGATTAATATACAGAATAAGAATGGTCTGGACCACTTGGTATGTTTCCCAATAGTGCCACACTCTCTAAAAAGAATTAAGCATTTGAAACTTTTCAACAATAATTGCTAACTATTCGATAAGCCATTAATGACCTATTTAGAACAGACAATAGTACATACAAGACAGTGAAAGCTATTTAAAATGAGGTCTCTTAAGGATAAGGCATAGGAGTCGGGCATTACATATTTTCACCTGGGCCACCTGTTTTACAAGCGTATTTGTGGGGCCAAAGAATCCTAATGAAAAATAAATAATTTGGCACCCTATGGGAAAATGAAGGTGGGGACGTAGCAGCTCTGTTGAATGTTCAGGATTCAACATATTCTTGTTGTTGCTATTAAGCAGCTGAACAAAGCTAGCTTGATATAAAATGTTTGGAAACAGGAATGTTTATGCAATAAAGTGAAAAACCAAAGAAATTCATATAATGGGATGCAGGAAAGGAAATACAAAGACACTGGTGAGAAAATAACTTAAAAGGGGGAGAGAAGGGGACGTTCCATATCCTGTTCCTTGACGTAGAAATTTCCTTTTTCGCAGTTGTGGTTGGGCCATCAGAACACTTACCCGTGGTGGAGCCAGAATACCCACTATCTGGAGGAGCAGCCATTTTTGGTGGAACTATTATCCGAATGTGATGGCCACAAAGTGGACAGCCCTCCCTGTCCTCCTCCCCTTCCCCCCAAGAGCTGCTCTGTAGTGGAGCTGCCTTATTCTCCAGAATTGTCTCTGGATGATTACCTAGTACTGGATAAAAATGTGATGCCATGCTGCTTAGGAGGAAACGGCTCCCCGTTTTTGCTGGGTAGGCACAGCAGCAGCGAGGATTCAGACCTGGTGCTGGCAGAAGAAGCAAGAATTACGGAGCCCAGCCAAGCTTCTTCTAGCTTCGACTACACCGTGTTTGATCCCAGCTCCGAAAGTCTCTCTCCAAAAGGTCACCAGGCAGAGCCTCGGTTCAAAAGCAGCTACCAGATGGTCTCCGACTCGGGGATCTCTGCCGACTTCAGCCTGGCAGATTCTACTGCTGGCCCCATCAGTCTCTACACCAACCTCTGTGATAGGGCACCACCACCACCACCTTTTCTGCCTACCTACATTGCATGTTCATAGCTCCAACAAGCATGGAAAGCGTGGACAAACCAGAAGAACGGAAGCAGAAATGTACAGCCCAGCTGCCCCCCTACCATCTTTGCTCTTCCCAGGAGAAAAAGCTGTAGTGGGGAAGCCATAGATCACCACAACAGCTCTGGCTGGCCAAGCTGCTTTGATGGGATGACAAGTGATCTACAAAAGGGGAAATCCGGATGGAAGGCAGGCACCAATAATTGCCTTCATGATTATGCACTAAAACTATTGGCATTACTTTTGACCACGAGCTTTGTTTGTGCTCAGACAAACCTATGAAGTTGTTAAACTTGAAAGGGATTTTTTTTGGGGGGGGGGGCTGGGGGAGCATAGGGTAGCAGCTTTCTAGCCAGCTGTAACTATCAGCCCCAATACTCCCTATCGAGATTGAATGGCAAATCTCTTTATGTCATCTCAAAGGTAAGGAGAGAAACGAACAGTTTTCTTTAGTTCTGTCTTTGCCTAAGTTCTTGGGTGAGACTAATTATCTTTTTTTTTTAAATGAAAAATATATTTCATGATCGTTTATAAAAACAAATGTTTTAAATCAGTGTTTCTCAACCTTGGCTACTTGAAGATGTCTGGTCTTCAACCCAGAATTCCCCAGCCAGCGAATGCTGGCTGGGGAATTCTGGGAGTTGAAGTCCAGACATCTTCAAGTTGCTAAGGTTGAGAAACACTGTTTTAAATATACCAACTGGGACTGGGCCAGGAGATTGCAGGGTTTTTTCGAGAACTGGGAAGGGAGCAAAATTCAGGGACTGGAGCTAGGATTCTTACAAATTCAGGATGTCTGGAGTCTCGATTCAACTGCAATTCATTCAATGGCTTTTGTTTCCCCATCTAGAAAAACTGGCTAAAATGCTAAGGAAATATCTGATAGGCAAGATGCCCCAATTACCAGATTTTGGAGCACTGCTTTGGTATTCCGCCAGCTGTTACTGTCACGGTGCATGGATTGTATAGAAAATTGCTGTTATTTGTCCTCGTAAGGATGACTTGTGATGTTTATGCTCCTCTAGGCAAGTCCCTTGCGTTGAGTTCTTTCAAAACCAGCACACTGGATTGAAATCACAGGTGTTTCAGACCGAGACTTTAATTTAAATGTCATTGACATAGTATATTTGTAATTGTTATGGTAATTTAGACTGGAAATATGTGTATTTTTAACTTAGATCTTTAAAAATAAATAAAAGATCCTTGTATTATAACTCACTTGAGTGAATTGAAGGAGGACACAACTTTATCATCTTACATTTGTTACAGCCCTTATCACTTCCTATGGTTAAATCTGATTTGCATCACGTAGCTGATGAACATGTGAGGCTTGATCAGCACTGTATCAGACCCTCACAGTTCAGGTTGCAGGATTAAAAGAAAAAGAAGAAAATTTTGTTCGATTCAGGTCCCGCCCCAGCAGAGGTGGGTTCCTACCAATTCGCACCAGTTCGGTAGAACCGGTTCGTCAAATCTACCGAACCGGTTAGAAGAGGTTCCACCAGTGGACCCGGAAAGCAGGACACACCTACAGAAGAGGTTCCAACATTTTTGAAACCCACCACTGGTCCTTGGAGGTGATTATTCTACACTATCACGCTCCTATTTATAAAACTCATAAGTGCCTCTGTGAAAGGTAAGGATGACTACTGCGTTTGTGGTGCAATCAGAACATTGCGTTTGTTGAAGTTGTTTAACGCAAACCAAAGATGCCTTTTAAAAAACAAGTTGACATCCTATTCTTATGCATGCCAGTGCTGTGTGTGGGGTAATTTAAGGTGGTTTGACAAGTGTCGTCGGCATCTTCATATCCGGTCACATGGGCGGCAAGCCACTCCCATCCAGTCACATGGGCGGCAAGCCACCACAAAGGAGGCCACACCCACAGAGTAGGTTCGAACAATTTTTGAAACCCACCACTGCGCCCCAGGTGATCTTGTGGGCAGAACATACAATTTCTTGGTGTCAGTACAGAAGTCATTCTTCCCAAAGTGCTTTTTTGATTTCCGACTTTATCTAGAGCCCGGGGGTTTGGGCAATTTAATCCGATGGGATACTTCCATTTATGGCTCTAACCAGCCAAGAACAGACCTTTGATCTGCATTGATCGTGGGCTACTTAGTAATGGCTTAGTGATGTGTGAACTTAATCATTTTATTTGATAAACTATCATTTATAGTCCAAGGTATTGGGCAAACCCAGACACTAAATAAGCCAAACAGATGACTGTAAACCATCTTTTCAGCTGTGAGAATCACATCCATTACCATGAGAACCATTTCTCAACCTTGGCGACTTTAAGTCCTGCGGATGTCAACTCCCAGAATCCCCCAGCCAGCTATGCGGCTGAGGAACTCTGGGAGTTGAAATCCACAGGTCTTAAAGTTGCCAAGGTTGGAGACCACTGCCCTTGGACACATACCTACACGCACACATATTGACATAGTCCAATCTCATGCTGGCTGGAGAATTCTGGGAGTCAAATTCCACACATCTTAACTGAGTTTGAGAAACCTTGTTCTACTCCATTAGGATGTTAAGCAGATCAATCCCATCCCCATTTTTTTCTCCACAAATAACCTCCACAGCCTTGCTAGTAACCGTCAAATCTACTGGAACTCCGTGAAAAGCAACTCCTTGCTGGCACACTCTGATTTCACAGGTTTCATTCAATCTTGTAAAAAGCACAGCGGAAGGCATGAAAGCAGGCAGTCTCTGAAGACTTCGGCTTCCGATCTTACACTCAGAAAACTGTTACACCTAACCTCAAAGCCTTTGAACAGCAGCGGGCTTGGCCTTGCTTAATGACAGTTTTTTTTTAATCAACGTTAACAGAAGCCTCTTTGCAGTCACTATCAGAAATGCAGCTTTTTAGCTCCGCTGGCTGATATTGGATGACAGCCAAGACCTGACTTTCAGCCTAGAACTTGGGGAGATCTTTTTATCAGGCGGAGATCAAAATAATATCCACACTTTGCAAGTCCATTTGGCTGGTCTGTCTCAGGTGTAAGCTTGAGGGCGAAAACACTGCCTTCCACAGCTTGGCCATGGATTCTCTGGGCCTGGTTGAGAACAAGTGGATACCAGCCCTGAAACCTGCCTGTCCTTTGTCTAGTACAGGCAGAAGGCTATCCCACCACATATTATTGTGGAGAAGCTTACATTTTTAGTTTCCAAACATACCCCAAATTAATTTGGGTTCTGCTTATTCAAGGATGCACTTGTATTTTTAATCAATCAAATTTAGACATGGTAAACGACTGGGTGGTTTACAGATGACAATTACAAATTTAATTATTTTTTAAAGTACCTGCACTCCCATGCTCCAATTTTAATCAAAATACCATGAGAAATGCAGGGCAGTTAACTGCAGTGGCATGTTGTTGATATTTTGGTTAAAACTCCAAGACTCAAGCTTATCCACAGATGGGCTTGTAAGTACAAATGGTAGTTTTAGATGGGGAAGGTTAGAGTAAAGGCCATTCCTCCAAGGTTCCTCAAGTGAGCAATATCAACTCCAAAAGGTCAATGGAAGTACTAAGGGTATATTACTTGTAGTGCTATTAAAAGTAATAGTACTGAATTTATTATTTTCATATAATTGGGGATCAATGAATCATCTGAAAGGGATTGAAAAGTTTGGAGAGTCTTGCGCTAGGAGTCATGAACGATGACCTTGCCCCATTTCTTGAAAGTATCTCCGTTCATCTTTTTCCGCTTGACTTCAAACTTAATGTCGTGATCCCGCCTAACGAACCCAACCAAGCAAATCAGAATACTGAGGCTAAGGTCTTCCTCTAAGAGCTCTTTATTGGGTACATCATATTGGCACAATCAAATGGAAAACCATCTCTAAATGTTTCCCGTGGTTTCAGTATAATAGGAAATACTCACAGGTTACGTTGGCCCATTAGATTAATTGGGGGGCTCTCCAGGCACTCCTCCCTGTCTCTATCCACCACCTGTAGAGGCGACTTCTATGGCTTCTATGAGAAAGTTCTCTTTGTCTAGCAATGCATTTCATCCTCCTGCCCTTCCCCTCTCTGTGTGGCAATTGAGGAATAGAGAACGGCTTCTGCCACCTTCCATTCAAAGCTGACACTTAGTTTTCTATCTTGGGCCAGCTCACACGGTGCTGCCTGGCTTTTTTTTTTTTAACACTTTTAGTATATTTATTTTCATTCTCATACACTCACATGTATACACCATACAGTATTAAACAATAATTGCATCAATTCCTCTTGTCGACAATGCCCCAAAAATAAAAGCCCAATATACCTCTTCCGTTCTCCATACACCTCTTTCTTCCACCGCCCTCCAACTTTCTATCTTCCCTCCATCATCCCCCTCTACCCTACTTCCCCTCCCCCTCTACCACTCCTCTCTCCCGGTCCTCTCCCTTCCTTCCTTCCTCTCTCTTTTTCTTCTTTCCTTCCTTCCCTCCTTCCTTCCTCTCTCCCTCCCACTCTCCCTTTCTTCCTTCCTTCTCCATTTCTCCCTTCCCTACTTCTTTCCTCCCTCCCTCTCTCCTTTTTTTCTTTCTTCCCTCCCTCTCTTCCCTAATTCCTTCCTTCCTCTTTCTTTTTCTTCTTTCCTTCCTTCCCTTCTTCCTTCCTTCCTCTCTCCCTCCCTCCTTCTTTCCTTCCTCTCTCCCTCTCTCCCTTTCTTTCTTCCTTCCCTCACTCCTTCCTTCCTTCCCCCGCCCTTCCTTCCTACCTATCTCTTTCCCTCTCTTTCTCCATTTCTCCCTTTCCTCCCTCTCTACTTCCTTCCTTTCTCCCTCCCTTCCTTCCTTCCCTCCCCCTTCCTACTTTCCTTCCTTTCTTCTTTGTTTCCTTCCTAGCAGTGGTGGATTCTGGATGGCCTGGAGTCCTCCACATGAACTCAAGAAGCGTATGCGCACACATGCGCATCACACACATGCATCTTACCATCCAGCGACGCCTCCACAAGCCTCGGCGATGCTCCAGCTGCTCGGCGGAGCATTGCACAGGGGCTGTATGCGCCATGCGGAAGCACCAAAGGGTTTAAAGACAGATAAGAAGTGTGGGTGGGCCCTCTCCGTACCAGAATGGTACCCAGTGCTCCGGGCAGGCTCCGGTATGCCCATACCAGGGCGTACTGCCTGCAACCCACCACTGCTTCCCACCTTCTTCCCTCTCTCCCTCCCTCCTTTCCCCTTCCTTCCTCTCTCCCTCCCCTTCTTCCTCTCTCTCTCCCTCCATTCCTTCCATCCCTCCTTCCTTCATTCCTTCCTTGTAATGCCCTAGGCATAGAAGGCCGCCCCACAGGGAAAGCAACCTCAAGATGTTATTATGCTGACCTTCATACTTTGCTTCTAGCTTCTCAAACATCTCATTTTGGAACTCTGTAAACAAAACTAATGGACTAGTTAGAGCTAGTACAGCACTAAGCTCTTTCTATGTTTTAAGGAAGCTGAAATAGAATGAATAAACATCAGATATTAAAGGGAAATGAGTCAGATACATCCCTCCAAAATAACCATCATTGAAAGTGTACCTTTGAAAAGGGAAATGGAAAACATGGAATCCGCGCCTTTGAAAAATGAAGTGATTACCTAAATGAAGATAATCTCTGTTTTGATTATGTGTATAACAGAATAAAGGAATACTTTGCAATGCTATTTCATGTCTGTTTTCCTTTGGAAAAATTAAATCCCCACTCCATAACTAGTTTGAAAGTAAAGATGAAAGAACTGAATGATAATGCAACGGCTTCAGACAGCAAAACAAAATGTTCTTGTAAACATTAAGCAATTTTACTGTGTTATATTAGGAAGTTGCATTGGGGAGACATTCTGTAACTTCTCGTGGTTCTGATTATTCTAGTAGGGCAACTCCCCAACTTATACTGAATAAGGTTTGTTGATGTTTGTAGGGAGAAAGAAAGAAAGAAAGAAAGAAAGAGAAGAAAGGAAGAAAGAGAAAGAGGGAGGAAAGGGAAGGAAGGAAGGTCTATCATCTATCATGTCAATATCTGTCTGCTGTCTGTCTGTCTGTCTATGTATCTATCCATCCATCCATCCATCCATCCATCCATCCATCCATCTATTTATCTACCATCTATCCAGTTTTCAAAGTATTGATATCTATCTATCTATCTATCTATCTATCTATCTATCTATCTATCTATCTATCTATTTATCTATCTATTTATCTATCTATCTATATATCTATCATCTATCATCTATCATCTATCAACCAACTATCTAGTTTTCAGGGTATTGACATCTATCTATCTATCTATCTATCTATCTATCTATCTATCTATCTATCTATCTATCATCTATCATCTATCATCTATCATCTATCATCTATCATCTATCATCTATCATCTATCATCTATCATCTATCACCTATCACCTATCACCTATCACCTATCAACCAACTATCTAGTTTTCAGAGTATTGACATCTATCTATCTATCTACCTTCCTACCTATCTACCTCCTATCTACCTCCCTCCCTACCTACCTACCTACCTACCAACCAACCAACCAACCAACCAACCATCTATCAACTATCTATTTCTCTATATATTTCAAAGTATCATTACTTTGACTAAACTATAGAAGATAACAGACTAAACGGGTGTTGAACTAAACTTGGATTAGAAATACATTTTGAACGTATCAGCCTTTGCTATAGTCATATTTTTATATGATATAAAAGCTGTGGTTGAAATGCACACTGTTTTTGTTGTTGGCGATGGTCAACAGATTTCAGAAAGGTTATTATTATTAGTTGCTGCTCCATCGTAACCAATCTCCATTTTCGTGATTTTCGTTTCTGTGAATATATGTACGATTCACGGCAATAATACTGAGAAATTCCACGGATCCAGTGGCAATTTGATTTCTAGTCTCTCGTCCCAGGAGGGCTTGTGTTTGCAGGTATGTGTATGGGTGGGTTTGCTTAAAGGCACTGTAGTTTACTATCATTCACTGGAGCAAAAGGATTTGGACACTTGAAGAGAAGCTGAAATCCACTAGTTTATGCTTCGTTTGACATTCTTGGCAAGTCAGTTATAACCCACTGTGAAAGTTTTGTTCATTGAGCATGTCGGAACGCTGCTTTTCTGCCTTCCTGGCCTATTGACATTCATTGTTCTTTTCTCAACTCATGGGCTGGTAGCCTGCAGAGAACCATAGACAAGAATTTTGTCTCAGTTCAAACTACCTGTGAATGAAACCTCACCTAATGTCCCTTCTTCTCTTTGGAAGCAGCAAAAGAACAGTATCGGAGTACCCACGATCAAAGTTTTTTCTGACCTCCAGATAGCCTGGTGTAACTCATCACTTTGTTCAGTAAAGTGGAGGAATATAAAAAGGACAAGGTCTTTTCATGTGTTTTAGAGGCTGTTCAGACAACAATGCACAACCTTCAAAGAACTTTTAGACTGGTGCCCAAAAGATCCTGAAAATTAAAGAGCAAAGTCCTCGGATTTCAAATGTACATATTTCACCGTGGAGGTAATCCTTCTTCTGGATTATTTTGTCTGGATTAAACTACAGTTGTTCACTCAACTTCGACTCAAAGCCATGAAGTTTCTACGAATGTCTGAAAGCTACAGTAAAAGTTATGAGTGTTTGAAAGCTTTGCTGGACAATTATACACCTGAATCATCATGGCAGGAAATGGATGACCACCGGTAGAATTCCTCTTCTCTTTGTACACCTATGCAACTCTTCCTTCCTAATAGTTGAGGAGAGAAGAGCATTAGTTGTGAATGAGTATTTCAGGTTCTTTCCTCTTTCCATACCTTTCAAGAGGGATCAGTTAGCTTCAATCTGGAGAATCAGGCTGCTTTCAATGGGATGTCCCAGAAAAGCAGATTTGATATCTCCAACTCTTCTGAAACCACTTTAAAATCAACCAGGGATCAATAAGAGTGCAGAGAAGAGCAACCAAGATGATTAGGGGACTGGAGGCTAAAACATATGAAGAACGGTTGCTGGAATTGGGTATGTCTAGTTTGATGAAAAGAAGGGCTAGGGGAGACACCATAGCAGCGTTTTGCTAAGAAAAGGGAGTCAAGCTATTCTCCAAAGCACCTGAAGGCAGGACAAGAAGCAATGGGTGGAAACTAATCAAGGAGAGAAGCAACTTAGAACTAAGGAGAAATTTCCCGACAATTAATCAGTGGAACAACTTTCCTCCAAAAGTTGTGAATGCTCCAACACTGGAAATTTTTAAGAAGAGATTGGACAACCATTTGTCTGAAGTGGTGTAGGGTTTCCTGCTTAAGCAGGGGGTTGGACTAGAAGACCTTCAAGGTCCCTCCCAACTCTGTTATTCTATTCTATTCTATTCTATTCCATTCTATGGAATACCATGAGTGTAAACATTTATATGAATGAAAGTGTATCAAGCTCACAGAGAAATACCAACCAATCAAGAGATGCTCTTTCTGACCAATAGCTCAGCATAAAGAATTGTTGACCAATCAGTGCATGTATCATCAAGGGGTCAACTCTTAGTAATTGGCTAGGTACAGTAGATATTCTCTATTTATCAATTCCCCTGGTCCAGAAAGTCCAGCCGACTTAACCCCCAAATCAAAGCAAATGATTTGATGGCGTTTCTCTCTGTTTCTCTTCATTCAATAGCTTTCCAAACTCTGAAGGATGGCTTGCCAACAATTGGAATCTGAGCTCCATGTTCTAATAATGCCTCTCATGATGTAACACAGATAAAAGGGACTTCTTTCACACACACCTTCATATGCAGGGCCTCTATAGTTTTGTGTAATGCATTTTTCAATTCCGAACCGAAGGCACTGCTTTTAATATTCTGTCTTCATTTGATCCTTCTAGTAATTAACATACCACCGAGATTGAAGATATGGGAACAATAACGTTTCAGAACTCCCATTAAGATCACAGCATCCGATATGGAAGTACATACGTTTTATCTTTGACCAGATCCCTGTATTTATCTTATCACAAGAGCTGGCATTGCTTGCAAACCCACTATAAAATTATAGTAATCCGCCGTGGAATTTTCTATATATAGTGGGTAGGCTATAAATCATTATCTTTTTTTCACGACCCCATAATCCCTTGCAGGGTGGAATCTGGGCAACTGGACAATGGAGCTGAATGTTTACTGGCCAAATGCTCTTCCTGTCGCCATAGTGGAGTTATATTCAGCAGATATAGTCTCAGTGTGTCCAGAGAGAGAAATATCTGTCTCTACCTAGGATCAAACTCATAGCCTTGTGATTGTGTGGCGAAAACTCCACCTCTCCTTGGTCATGTGGCCGGCATGACTAAATGCTGAAGACTCACAGAACGCTGTTAACTTCCCACCAAGAGTGATTCCTATTTTTCTACTTGCATATTTATGTGCTTTCAAACTGCTAGATTGGCCACATCACTTTTTTGGGCTATAAATAAATGTTTTAAATAAATAAATGGGATCCAAGAGTAAAAATGGAAAATGTGAAACTGGTAACATTTCAATAGAACTAGTTAGTTTACTTTGTTGTCACTGTACATTGCACAATGAAATTAAATGGCAGTTCAAATCTCACTGGCTCAAGCTTGACCCATCCTTCTTCCATCCTTTTGAGGTGGGTAAAATGAGGACCCAGATTGTTGGGGGCATTATACTGATTCTCTAAACTTCTTAGAGAGGTATATAAGTCTAAGTGCTATTGCTAAATGCTATTGTTATCCAAGAACTCTGGTGCTGGAGAAGACTCCTGTGAGTCCCTTGGACTGCAAGGCGATCAAACCAGTCAGTCTTGGAGGAGATCAACACTGACTGCTCTTTAAAAGGCCAGATCCAGAAGAGGAAACTCAAAGACTTTGGCCACCTAATGAGAAGGAAGGACTCACTGGAGAAGAGCCTCATGCTGGGAACGATGGAGGGCAAAAGAAGAAGGAGACGGCAGAGAATGAGGTGGCTGGCTGGAGTCACTGAAGCAGAAGATGTGAGCTTAAATGGCCTCCAGAGAATGGTAGAGGACAGGAAGGCCTGGAGGAACATTGTCCATGAGGTTGTGATGGGTCAGACACAACTTCACAACCAACAACAACAATTGCTATCTAAGTCGTGGTTGTCTCAAAGGTACTTTTTCAAGAGACAACTGGACTTCGCTTGGTTGAAGATATTTCACTTATGATACAAGAAGCTTCTTCAGTTCTTGGGTGAAAAGCAAAACAGCTTCAAAAGAGGAGGGGAAAAAAATCAAAGACCAGTTGCCATTTGAAAAAGCACTTTTGGGACACCTTGGGAATTCCTTTCAAGGGGAACTACGAAAATCCTCCCCTTCCACTTTCTCTATGTCTCTATGAGGATGGAACAAATAAAGAGATGTGTTCTACTCTCTTCTCTCCATTTAAGATGGCTAATATAGACTGAGCCAGGCACAACGCAAGCACTACATTTATCCGTGTCCATCAGCTTTGGAAAGCTTCACAATAATGAAGTGGTGCAAAGTTTAACAATTGATCTAGAAAGCAGAGGACTAACAGAGACGTACCAGCTGTTTTCAAATGCCACTATTTCCTTTGGGGGAGAAAAAAAAAATCGCCAATAGTCTAGTTGGGAATAATATACCCGTCCATCAGTAGCTGCAGCTGAGACATTACACCTGGCTACCAATCCTTACAAATGAATCCTTACAGGAAATAAACACAATTTGAGATAAGGACTCAGGGAGAGTCTAATAAAAATCTCATTATCCAGGACATATAAGAGTTTAGTGAAGCTTTTCCTCCAGAAAAAACAACAAAAAACAAATAAACACCAACCCTCTTATATAGCCAAATGCAATAGATAGCGAGCTTGATTTATCTGGGAAAATGGGATGGTGCTGAATGCATTACCAATGGCAGATCAATTAGCACTAAATAAGTGACTGTAAAAAAAAAAGAGTAAATAAACTCAAGAACAAGATAGGCACCAAGGATTAAGGGAAACAAATTGCCCGCACAACTCTCGGCATCCATAATTATAGTTTAATATGAATTCAAGCTCAGAGAAATGCAGGAGTTGAAAACAAAAAAATACAGAGAAGCTTGTGATAACAGATCAAGCATTTATTTTCCCCGTGTTTTCAGAAGATGGCTTTTTCAAGGGGAGTAGTCCCTCACGTCCAAACAGAACTCCACAGTGTAAAGTCAAAGTATGTGAATATTTTAGGAAAGGTCTGTAGGAAGTTAGCACCCCACCCGGCTACTAGAATAGCAATAGCAATAGCAATAGCAGTTAGACTTATATACGGCTTCATAGGGCTTCCAGCCCTCTCTAAGCGGTTTACAGAGTCAGCATATTGCCCGCAACAACAATCCGGGTCCTCATTTCACCCACCTCGGAAGGATGGAAGGCTGAGTCAACCCTGAGCCGGTGAGATTTGAACAGCCGAACTGCAGATAACAGTCAGCTGAAGTGGCCTGCAGTACTGCACCCTAACCACTGCGCCACCTCGGCTCTCGTTTCAGAAGAACGAAATGTCCTAGGAAATATTTAAAAAGGCAGAATATTACATTTCCCTGGATGAGAAATGGAGAAACATGTTTTTTGGGCAGGAAGCAGACCAGAGGTGGGTTCCTACCAGTTTGCACCTATTCGGTAGAACCGGTTCATCAAATCTACCAAACCGGTTAGAAGAGGTTCCACCAGTGGACCCGGAAAGCAGGCCACACCTACAGAAGAGGTTCCAATTTTTTTTGAAACCCACCACTGGTCCTTGGATATGATTATTCTACACTATCATGCTCATATTTATAAAACTCAGTGCCTCTGTGGAAGGTAAGGATGACTACTGCGTTTGTGGTGCAATCAGAACATTGCGTGTGTTGAAGTTGTTTTAACGCAAACCAAAGATACCTTTTAAAAAACAAGGTTAAATCATATTCTTATGCATGCCAGTGCTGTGTGTGAGGTCATTTAAGGTGGTTCTGACAAGTGTCGTCGACATCTTCATATCCGGTCACATGGACGGCAAGCCACTCCCATCCAGTCACATGGGTGGCAAGACACTCCCACAAAGGAGGCCACACCCACAGAGTAGGTTCGAACAATCTTTGAAACCCACCACTGGTAAACATCCACCACATATGACAATATGTTCCTGGTAATTGGTGACATTTCCAACATTTAGCTGATTTATCCTTAAACGTTTTTGATCATCTATCCGGTGTCAAGTGTTTCACCCTAAATCTAAGGGTCAGCAAGCTTCTGCAATTTCTGAAGTCAAAACTTCAGGGAACAGATCATTAGCCCATTTCAGATACTTCGTAATACAAGCGGTCCTTGACTTAAAACAGTTCGTTTAATGTCCGTCCAAAGTTACAACGGCACTGAGAAAAGAGAAAACTTATGAGCATTTTTTTCAAACTTACAACCATTTCAGCATGGTCACATGATCAAGATCCAGACGCTTGGCAACTGACTCATTTTTATGACGGTTGCCGTGGGGTCACATGTTCCCGCTTTGCGACCTGCTCACAAGCAAAGTCAATGGGGAAGCCAGATTCACTTAACAAATGTGGCAAGAAGGTTTGTAAAATGCGGAATAAAATGGCTTAACAACTGTCTCGCTCAGCAACAGAAACAATCGGCTCAGTTGTGGTCATAAGTCAAGTGTCAGGCTTGGGAGCCATCTTTCCATTGGGCCTTCAGCACTGCCATGCTGAATGCTGTGGGAATATGGGAGAGGGGGGATTATACAGAGTTGGGTGATATTTAGCCATAATAACATTCCTTCTCAGAAAGTCAAGATCATCTGGCGTTGCAGCTACGGTGAGGTGACTCGGATGCATCTCTGGTTGGGACGGTACCAGGGGTGGGTTCCTGCCAGTTCTAACCTTTTCTATAGAAGAGGTTGCACAAATCTACAGTGCCGTTTACAACCGGTTCCAGCTCCCTCCCTTCCCCCCCCCCCGCCCATCCGCACATCATCAAGCTGAAGAGCGAGAGGAGGAATTCTGGGAGTTGAAGTCCACAAGTCTTAAAGCTGCCAAGTTTGAACACACCTGGGTTTTTTCTAAAGGGTTAGGGGTGCAAAGGTCTTGTAACTTGACAGCTTTAAGACTTGCGTGTTTCAAATGCCAGAGTTCCTGAGCCAACATTTTGATTGTTAAGTGAGTTTCATCACATTTTACAAGTTGGCCACGCCCACCCAGTCACATGGCCATCAAGCCACTCCCACAAAGCAGGCCACACCAAAGAAGAGGTACTAAAAAAACTTGAAACCCACCACTGGACGGTACCTGATTGGGCCAAGTGATGGCCATGCAGGGACTTGAACTTTCACTTGGGTGAGGAAAACCTGGAAGCTTCCAGATTCAGGTATTCCCAGATGTGCCAATATGGCACCTCTAATAAAATGGAACTTTGAGGAACCTCAAGCCTCAGAGTCTTCTTTCATTGGGGGCATTACTTTCGTTGGGATCATTTTCGTTGGGGGCATTACCCTGACATCAAGGTCTACTTACAATACAATACAATACAATAGAAGAGTTGAAAGGGACCTTGGAGGTCTTCTAGTCCAACCCCCTGCCTCGACAGGAAACCCTCTACCGTTTCAGACAAACGGCTATCCAACATCTCCTTAAAGACTTGTCCACATTGTCCACAAGGGTATTTAGCAGTAGAAGTATTCCTTTGTCCACTGGACTGAGACCATCTATCTGTTGATTTTATCTTTGGAAATTTGTGCCATAAATCATTTTGTAAAAGGAGGCTTATCCCCCCCCCCCAAAAAAAAAATGATTGGAATGAATAGCATTGAGGTCTGCCAAGTTTTTTTTTTTTTTTTTAATGTGCCAATATATATTATAATTTGGGCAAAGCTTGGAAAAATCAGCACGGTCGTTGTCCCAACCGTCAGTCAGTGAGTTGGTGCGCTAAGATGAAGTTCTCCAAATGCACATCTGGAGAAAGCTACAGAACTTTCTTTGAAGTACCCAAGGAAGCTGATAATGGAACAATGTTGGCAACGTTTAGGGAAGCAGATGCTTACCTGTGCTCCAACTGTGTACCAGCTTGGCTCGCTGACAAGGTGAAAAGAAGGACAAGCTGTCATAGAAGAGGGGCATTTGGCAGCTGACGTTTTCCTGCAGAAGGGTAAATTGGTCATCTAGAGATATTTGCTCAAGTGTATCTGTGCTCGTGAATCTCTGCCAGCAGTGCACCTGCCTGAAAACAAACAAGTTATTTAAGCTGGGAGGAATATGAGAGAGAGCGAGAGAGACAGAGACAGAGAGACAGAGACAGAGACAGAGAGACACAGAGAGAGAGAGAGACAGAGAGACAGACAGAGACAGACAGACAGAGACAGACAGACAGACACACAGAGAGATACAGACAGACAGACAGAGACAGAAAGACAGACAGAGAGAGAGAAAGAGAGAAAGAGAGAAAGAGAGAGAGACAGACAGAGACAGACAGACAGACACACAGAGAGAGAGATACAGACAGACAGACAGAGACAGAAAGACAGACAGAGAGAGAGAAAGCGAGAAAGAGAGAAAGAGAGAGAGAGACAGACAGAGACAGACAGACAGACACACAGAGAGATACAGACAGACAGACAGAGACAGAAAGACAGACAGAGAGAGAGAAAGCGAGAAAGAGAGAAAGAGAGAGAGAGACAGACAGAGACAGACAGACAGACACACAGACAGAGACAGACAGAGACAGACAGAGAGAGAGACAAAGAGCAAGAGAGACAGAGAGCGAGAGAGACAGAGACAGACACACACACACACAGAGAGACAGACAGACAGACACACACACAGAGACAGACAGACAGGCAGACAGAGAGACAAAGAGAGAGAGACAGAGACAGACAGACAGAGACAAAGAGAGAGAGAGAGAGAAGTAAAACATTAAAGACTCAGCCTACAAATATTAAAAGGAATTTTATTATTCTGCTTAGGTGAAGAAATGACAGATACTCTTGATGAATGAAAGTGAAATGACAAATTGACCAATTTAATTTTCTCAATCCATTGTCCATTTAAAATAATCTGAAATCTCCAGCTTTAATTGATTACATTTAGAAGTTAAATATTGCCCACCTCAAAGCTTTTGATACAGTACAATTCCTGTTAATTCTCATGAAGTTATTTTGGCATCTGACACCAAAGCCCACCATGTGTTCCCACTCACTCCTTGATAGTGCACAGAACAGCAATAATAAATTAAACAACAACAAATCTGTATATATAAAAATGTGTGTGTGTGTGTGTGTGTGTGTGTGTGTGTGTGTGTGTGTGCACGCGCGTGCGCTCCAGCATAACTCTGGAAGCTTCAAGCAATTTTAACCAAAGTTGGTATACACAGATGACTTACTCTCTGGAAACGAATATTGTGGGGATAAGACACCCTTAATATCCCCCGGGGTGTGTGTTCTGTTAAGAGGCAGGCTGTTGTGCCTTCAAATGGCTTCTACTGTACTGCTGTAAAATGGTTTCTACTGTACAGTGCAGTGGGGTTGTCGTGGTAACGGCTTCACAGTGCTCCACAAGGGGGCTCCCTTTGGTAAGGGGGAATATCCAACATCAGAAATTACATTTGGTCTGGACATTCCCCCCCCCCCCCATAAATAAATACCCAGACAATGCCAGGTTATCAGCTAGTATGTTATAAATGTGATAAATAACCATCATTAATAAATTGTTCTTTTATGTCCTTCAAAAATCAGGGTTTTTTTTTTGTTTTTCTTTCTGACTCTCAAAACTCAGGTATGTGAATTCTAGGCATCCTGTAAATTACGGTCAGATTTTATTCTTCATCTCGCAGATCTCCCATACCTAATTTTATCCTCTGAAAATAGAAACTCACCATTCTGAAATTAATAGACTAATTAAACTTCTTACCGTGCCCGTATCTGAGAAAGATTTCCCACAGCTCTGAAAGACATTTGTATCACTTAAAATAATAATAATAAAAAAAGAGATTGCTTTTGTTCCCCTCTCCACAACAATCACATACCAACAGCGTGAATCAGTCTGGACTTTCAAATCAAATCCCACTGTAATTAATTAGCAATGCAGCAAATACTTTCGGATCGTTTTTCTCGGTTTCCATGATACCAGAATACATCGGGGAGTGACGTGAAATAACACTCTGCAATGAATCGAGACATTCCTAGGTATTGTTTCTTCTTAATTTCAGTTGATTTTGTATTTCATTTCATTGGGTGAGGGTTTTTTTTTTTGCCATTTGGACCAAAACTGATTTTCAGATAATTGTCTGTGGCTTTAAGCTATTAGCATTCCATACTGCTTGTCAAAACAAGGCAATTATTTTCTACCATTTTTGCTTATGCGTTTATTTAGATGCTTTCATATTTTAGGGGTGGGCCCTGTCTTATCAATCAATCAATCAATCAATCAATCAGAATAGAGCTGGAAGGGACCATGGAGGTCTTCTAGTCCAACCCCCTGCTCAAGCAGGAGACCCTGTACCATTTCAGACAAGCAACTGTACAGTCTCTTCTGAAAAGCCACCAGTGATGAAGCATCCACAACCTCTGGTGGCAAGCTGTTCCACTGGTGAATTGTCCTCACTGTTAGGAAGTTTCTCCTTCATTCCAGGTTTTTCTACTTGCATTTTTACGTGCTTTCGAACTGCTAGGTTGGCAGAAGCTGGGAAAAGTAACAGGAGCTCACTCCGTTATGCGGCACTAGGGATTTGAACTCCTGAACTGCCGACCTTTCTGATCGACAAGCTCAGTGTCTTAGCCACTGAGCCACCACATCCCTATAATTTCAGTTTAGGAAACAATTTCTAATGAGAACCTTCACGAGATCCATTGTATAACTTCCCTCTCTTCTGCAACTTAAAAATGCTGTTTTGTATTGTTCCAGTAATCAGAGGTTTAGAAGTGGAATGCATTTAGTTGACTCTCTTCCTCTTATTTCCACCCTGCAAAATATTTACTCTGTAGCTCCTACAGCTACATAATAATAGATGTGTTATCTATTCGACTTTCATTAAATTTTTCATGCAATTACACAAGTGGTAAAATAGATTTTTTTATAGATTTTTATAGATTTTATTAACATTTGTAGGCCGCCCTTTTCCCTGAGGAGACTCAGGGCGGCTCACATAAAATCAGGGAGGGGAAGTACAAACAGTAACATAGACACATATAATAAAAGTAATAAACAACATACATTCATCATTCGGGAGGGGCGGCTATCCTTGTCCCCAGGCCTGACGGGCTAGCCAGTTCTTGAGGGCTGTGCGGAAGGCCTGGACGGTGGTGAGGGTACGAATCTCCACGGGGAGCTCGTTCCAAAGGGTCGGGGCAACTACTGAGAAGGCCCTCCTCCTTGTAGTTGCCAGCCGGCACTGGCTGGCTGATGGAATACGGAGGAGGCCCAATCTGTGTGATCTAATCGGAAACCTTCAGAGAGATACCTATATTTTTTGAAAGGGAAACGTTTAGATTCCATTCCAATAGTTTGCCATCCAAATTCTTTAAGATAATTATAGCCCAAAGCACTTTTTTCCCAGTCAGATTTATTTAACTTGGCTAGAGAGGAATATGGCTTTTAATTTAATTATGCAGATGTTTGTAAACTAAAGCGTTGATTATAAGTTTTGACAGTTCTAAATTAGAAGGGTTGGTTGTGATGGTTTGTTTATCCATCCACCCATCCATCCACCCATCCATCCACCCACCCACCCACCTACCTACCTACCTACCTACCTACCTACCTACCTACCTACCTACCTACGTACGTACCAAGGTGGCATTCAGCCAGTTCTGATAAGTTCTGGAGAACCGGTAGCAGAAATTTTGAGTAGTTCGGAGAACCGGTAAATAGGTTGGCCATGTCCTTGCGGCTTCCCAGCCTCCCAGCTGACCTCCCAGGGAGAAAGAGAAGAAGGAGGAGAAGGAGAAGAAGGAGGAAGAGGAGGAGGAAAAGAAGATAGAGGAGAAGGAGGAGAAAGAGGAGGAGGAGGAGGAGAAAGAGGAGGAGGAAGAGGAGGAGGAGATGGAGATAGAGGAGAAGGAGGAGAAAGAGGAGAAAGAGGAGGAGGAGGAGATAGAGGAGAAGAAGGAGGAAGAGGAGGAGGAGGAGGAGAAGGAGATAGAGGAGAAGGACGAGAAAGAGGAGGAAGAGGAGGAGGAGAAGAAAGAGGAGGAGGAGATAGAGGAGAAGAAGGAGGAAGAGGAGGAGGAGAAGGAGATAGAGGAGAAGGACGAGAAAGAGGAGAAAGAGGAGGAGGAGAAGAAAGAGGAGGAGGAGGAGATAGAGGAGAAGAAGGAGGAAGAGGAGGAGGAGATAGAGGAGAAGGAGGAGAAAGAGGAGAAAGAGGAGGAGGAAGAGGAGGAGGAGGAGGAGGAGATGGAGATAGAGGAGAAGGAGGAGAAAGAGGAGGAGGATGAGAAGGAGATAGAGAAGGACGAGAAAGAGGAGAAAGAGGAGGAGGAGAAGAAAGAGGAGGAGAAGGAGATAGAGGAGAAGGAGGAGAAAGAGGAGAAAGAGGAGGAGGAGTAGATAAAGGAGAAGGAGGAGAAGGAGATAGAGGAGAAGGAGGAGGAGGAGGAGAAAGAGGAGAAAGAGGAGGAGGAGGAGATAGAGGAGAAGAAGGAGGAAGAGGAGGAGGATGAGAAGGAGATAGAGAAGGACGAGAAAGAGGAGAAAGAGGAGGAGGAGAAGAAAGAGGAGGAGGAGGAGATAGAGGAGAAGAAGGAGGACGAGGAGGAGGAGGAGGAGAAGGAGATAGAGGAGAAGGAGGAGAAAGAGGAGAAAGAGGAGGAGGAGTAGATAAAGGAGAAGGAGGAGAAGGAGATAGAGGAGAAGGAGGAGAAGGGGGAGAAAGAGGAGGAGGAGAAAGAGGAGGAGAAAGAGGAGGAGGAGGAGGAGGAGAAAGAGGAGAAAGAGGAGGAGGAGGAGATAGAGGAGAAGAAGAAGGAAGAGGAGGAGGAGGAGAAGGAGATAGAGGAGAAGGACGAGAAAGAGGAGAAAGAGGAGGAGGAGGAGAAAGAGGAGGAGGAGGAGATAGAGGAGAAGGAGGAGAAAGAGGAGAAAGGAGGAGGAGTAGATAAAGGAGAAGGAGGAGAAAGAGATAGAGGAGAAGGAGGGGAAAGTGGAGGAGGAGAAAGAGGAGGAGAAAGAGGAGGAGGAGGAGGAGAGGAGAAAGAGGAGGAGGAGGAGGAGGAAATGAGGAAGAGGAGAGCTTCATCAGGTCAATAGCCACATGTGTGTTTTAAACCTTCTTGATTTTAGGGGTGTACTGAAAGTATGCCTAAGAATTACCAGTTTACCTATATATATATAGGATTGTGTTTGTTTGTGTGTGTGTGTGTGTGTTGCTTTTGTTGTGTCCTCTCCCTCCAACCAGACTGGTTGACTTGGCAGACCTCCCCTAATCCGACCAGGATGAGAATGATGAGAAGTGACATCCTCCCAGGAGCTACACTACGAGAAGCACGGAAGAAGGTTACGCCGGAAATTAATGCCATGGGAATTTAAGGGAAGAGCTGCGTGGACTATCCCGAGAATTGAAAAGTGAGACAATAATTGTGACATTGCTGCTTTTTTAAGAAGATCCCTCACTGAAAGAAAGGAAACAGAGGAAAAATGGCTCTTTTTTCCCCTCTGTCATGTTATTTACAGCAGGAAAAATGGCGCCCTCTAGTGACAGGTGTTAGAAACTGCTCCCTTGGCATTAAAAAACATATCCAGGTAGCCTTCAACTGACAATAATTCATTTAGTGACTGTTCACAGTTACGACGGCACTGAAAAAAGGGACTGATGGCCATTTTTCACACTGATGACTGTTGCAGCCCCCCCCCTCTTCCGTGTCATGTGGTCAACATTCATATGCTTGGATGCTGGCTCATACTTACGACCGTTTCAATGCCCCGGGATCGTGTGATCCGCTTTTGCGCCCATCTAGCAAGCGAAGGACTCCACGAGGAATCCGGATTCGCTTAGCACCGGTGTGACTGATGTAACCATGGTGCCATGGTTCACTTAACAACGGTGGCAAGAAAATTAGTAAAACAGGGCACTTAACAAACGTTTCGCTTAGCAACATAGATGTTGGGCTCAATTGTGCTCGTAATTTGAGGACTACCTGTAATTTTTTTTAAAAAGAAAACAATGTCAAAAACAATGAAAAATAGAAAAAAAGGAGCCCTCTGGCGGAATGTTTCTGGAAACCCTCCCAATTTCCTCACACACACGCAACAACCCCCCCCCCAAAAATGGCTATCATTTAATCTCTGCCTAGAGCAAGTGCTATATGCATGTAGCCAGTCCTCATGTCTGTAAGCAGTAAGCTTTTCTAGTGATCATAAAATGTGCAAAAATTACAGTTTTGAGTAGCAACAAAGGAAGAGAAATGAAATGAAAAGAAGGGAAGGAGAGGGAAGGGGATTAGGGGAGGAGAGGAGAGGAGAAGAGGAGGAAGGGATGGGAAAGGAAAGGAAAGGAAAGAGGAAAGAGGAAAGAGGAAAGAGGAAAGAGGAAAGAGGAAAGAGGAAAGAGGGAAGAGGAAAGAGGAAAGAGGAAAGACCAAAACGGAAATAGGAAGTAGGAAGTAGGAAGTAGGAAAGAGGAAAGAGGAAAGAGGAAAGAGGAAAGAGGAAAGAGGAAAGAGGAAAGAGGAAAGACCAAAACGGAAATAGGAAGTAGGAAGTAGGAAAGAGGAAAGAGGAAAGAGGAAAGAGGAAAGAGGAAAGAGGAAAGAGGAAAGAGGAAAGAGGAAAGAGGAAAGAGGAAAGAGGAAAGAGGAAAGAGGAAAGACCAAAACGGAAAGAGGAAAGAGGAAAGAGGAAAGAGGAAAGAGGAAAGAGGAAAGAGGAAAGACCAAAATGGAAGTAGGAAGTAGGAAGTAGGGAGTAGGGAGTAGGAAGTAGGAAGTAGGAAGTAGGAAGTAGGAAAGAGGAAAGAGGAAAGAGGAAAGAGGACAGAGGACAGAGGAAAGAGGAAAGAGGACAGAGGACAGAGGACAGAGGACAGAGGACAGAGGACAGAGAAAAGGAAAGGTAGAAAGAGGCAAGCAGAGGGGAGTGGAAGGGAGGAGAGGAAAGGGGAGGGGAGAAAAGGAGAGGAGAAGGGAAAGAAAGGGGGAAGGGAAAGGAAAGATAGAAGGAGAGAAGGAAAGCAAAAGGGAAGAGAGGAGAGGAAAGGAGAGGAAAAAGGAAAGGAAAAAAGGATTAAAAAACAGAATGCTGATATTCGAGCTAAAACCCTGCAATGTTTTGATCCTTAATATCCCTAAAAGGATCCACCAGAGGTGATAAAAACAGTATATAATGAATGAGCTACTTAGCAAGCCCTCAACGGTGCGCTTTCACTTAACTTTCTATGCCATTGACGGCATTCAATCAGACACGAACGAAGGTAGCAAATGAAGAGCCAGTCAAGATGTGTTGTGGAAGGGAGGGCATTTTAATTCAGCCTTCACACTGCTTGATTTTGATGGTGACCATTTCATGTTCGGAGGCTTAGCTGATGAATAGCAACACAACCCGGAGTATTAAATAGAAATGCAATTTATGAGGAGCAATCCAATCTTGAACTGAGAGAACCGTCTGAATGAGACAAAACACAAGGATTCTGGGGAACTTCAAGGTTTTGGTTAATGGAGGTTCGTAATGGGCTACTCTTTCAAAACCCTTGTAGGAGGCAAGAATTTCACTCCCTCATCAAGATATATTCCAGCAGCAGCTCTTGAGAACTAGGAATTTAATTCATCACATTTATTTAGAAGAAGGGTGGCGGGGTGAAAAGGTGAGCGTGAAGACCCTCTTATCCCACCCCCAACCGCCTATGCAGTATCACGTGTATCACGTGGATTTTGAAGTGAGGCAATTTGACATTGTTGGCAGACCGTAGAAATCAATTATTTGTCCAACGAGAGGAAAAAAAAAGAGGGGATCGGTGGCCAAATTCTGGTTGATTTAGTTGGAGGAGGAGGAGGAGGAGATGAAGATGAGGAAGACTGTGGGATCCTTGGTGCTCTCCGAGCTTAGTTGCTTTCTTGCAGATGTTTCAGAAGAAGAAAAAGGAGAAGGAGAAGAAGAGGAGGAGAAGGCGGAGAAGAAGGGGAAGGGAAAAGGGAAGGAGGAGGAGCAGGAGCAGCAGGAGAAGGAGGAGCAAGAGGAGGAGGAGGAGGAGAAGAAGAAGAAGAAGAAGAAGATGAAGAAGAAGGGAAGAAGGAGGAGGAGGAGAGAAGAAGAAGGGGAGGAGGATAGGAAGAAGGAGGAACAGGAAAAGGAGAAGAATGTGGAGGAGGAGGATAGGGAGAAGGAAGAGGAGGAGGAGAGACAGAAGAACGAGAAGGAGAAAAAGAAGAAGAGGAGAAGTGGAAGACGAGGAGGAGGAAAAGGAGGAGGAGAATGTGGTGGAGGGGGGATGAGAACAGGAGGGGAGGAGGAGAAGAAGGAGGAGGAGAAGGAGAAGGAAAGAAAGAAAGATTAATGATGATGTATTGTATGACAACCAGCTACATAGAGAAACAGTTTTGGAAAATAATCACATTGTAATTTAGACTGTAATGTAATTATTAGGGTGTTTTTTCTCTGAACCAACCGCCAACATGAAAGGATCTAATGCAAAAACCCAACGATTCAGCAGAAGTGGCCCCCTGTTTCTGGAAATGTAACATTAAACTTGCAAAACCACATTGAACAGAACTTGGTTAGATAAAACACCAAGATAATGATATTCACTGCAAATTAAGCACTGTAATATAGAGCTGCAATGAAACACTGTTTTGTGTTTAATTCATGCACGACGACTGTCAACTTATTACCATAAGTCTGAAAAGAGGGAATAACGAAAAGAAGAGACCACTGTTGGATGGAAACAGTTTGCAAAAAAATGGAATATATATATAATTCTTTTCCCAGGTTCACAAATTTCCTTGGAACTGGAAGATTGTTAGAGGTTTTTTTTCATAGCTCATTAATTAGGTCTCAGTGTCATGTTTGCTTTCAAAAATATTTACGGTTGCGTTGATATTAAAAATACTTCTGTTAAGACATTTTACTACAGAAAAATGGGAGAAAAACTATAGACATCTGAGCAATGGTAATGCTTTATGGTTATAAACAGAAGCATAGATCTCAAGCATTTCTGGAAATCTCAGCCTCACCACAGAGCAGATAACTCTTTGTTTCTCTCTCGGATTCAAATTTCAGTCTTTAAGTGACAGATTTATTGATTGTGTGGAAGTCCATTTCTCTGCAAAGGATGGCATAATTTTTGGGCTTTCTACTTTTCGTTCTCATTACAGTGTCAGGAGATTCCCTGGCCCAGATGAAAAAAAAAGAAACACCTTCCAAATGGAGAAGAAGAGTTTAAATCAGAATTGAACAAGGCCAAGTAGATCCTCCTTTCTAGAATCCCTGAGAATGTATCTCAATATTCTCACCTAGGTTTTCCCAAAAAGTACGAAGCTCAATATCTGTCATTTAATCATTTATAGAATAGTCCCCATGTTATGAAATAATCCGAATCTTCTTTTCCTTTAATGTTTAAAGTTAACCTATCCATCTCTGCACATTCCAGAATTTTTTGGATTATAATATAGTCTGCAGGAGTTTCTGGGTTTCTCCAACATTGTCCATATGCGATCCTAGCTGCTGTTAGGATGTGTAGAACCAAATACGTGTCATCCTTATCATAATTTCTACCTCCCCTCTGGTGGTGGGTGGCCAATATTTTTACTACCAGTTCGGGCACACTCACATGTGCGCACTCGATGCTTCTGTGCATGCGTAGAAGCTTCTGAGCATGCACAGAAGTGTACATTTGGGTGGGCGGGGCATCCTGCTGACACTACTACTGGTCTGTTTGATCTGGACTGAACCGGGAGCAACCAGGGGTAAAATCCATCAGGTTCTGACAAGTTCTGGAGAACCAGTAGCGGGAATTTTGAGTAGTTTGGAGAATCAGCAAATGCCACCCCCGGCTGGCCCCCGAGTGCGGTGGGAATGGAGAGTTTGTTGTTGTTTGTTGATTGTTTATTAGTTTTGTATGCCACCCACTCCCGAAGGACTCCGGGCGGCTCACAATAAACAGGAAAGGGAAATAAATAAGACAATACAAAGAATTTAAAAATGCACAACATTCACAATTGAGGCGGGGCTGGATGTTTCACAAGCCCCCCGGCCTGCTGGAGCAGCCAGGACTTGGTGGCTTTGCAGAAGGCCGGGAGGGTAGTAAGGGTCCGGAACTCCACCGGGAGCTCATTCCAGAGGGCCGGCGCAGCAACAGAGAAGGTTCTCCCCCGGGGGGTTGCCAGCCGACATTGGCTGGCCGATGGAACCCGGAGAAGGCCAAGCCTGTGAGATCGAATCAGTTTGCAGTATCCTTCCCCTTCCACGCCCACCAAGCTACGCCCACCAAGCCACCACACCCACCAAGCCACGCCCATAGAACCGATAGTAACAAAAATTGAATTTCACCACTGGGAGCCATCCACCTCTGCTCCCCTCCCTTTTAACATTGAATAAGTTACGTAATTGGGTAATAAAATATCTGCAAGAAAACAAGCAAACTCAGAGAGCACCAAGGACAGAGTTGGTATTCAGCCGGTTCGCACTGGTTCATACGAAGTCACCTCCTTTACACCCTGTTACAAATATTCTCCTTTATTGGGGCACACATTTGTAATGCACACGTGTGGAAGGCTGTATTTATTTTGTGTTTATTTGTATTCATTTATTTATTTTGCCATGCTCCTGTAGTGTGTATATTGGAGGTGGTGACCCTTTGAGAGCTGCATGCAATGACATTTCATTTTAATGTATGCCGATCACTGTACATTCAAAATGACAATAGAGTTATTATTCTCAGTCTAAGTCTAGGGCTGGTTGTACATTCCCACCAAACCATTTGGTGGGCCTATATTTAGCAATCAATCATAATAAATTTCAAAAACAGGCAGACATCATCAGGGATATGTCATTTCCCCCCTTCTTTGAGAAACAGAAAGAGAACAGGCAGTGTTTATTGTTTCAATCTGTATTATTAAGTTTGGGTTGAATCTGCATCTTGACCAGCCATGCTGGATGGTGAGGAAATACTTTTCAATAAAATGCTGTCCGTTAGGTTTCATCTTTGATAGCTGATGCATTATTAATAGTATTTTACCTTGCTGCGTACAGGGCAAAAAAAATATATCACTTTCACTCAACTCAAACAGCATCTTTCAAGGCAGATAAAAATGACACTTGAGTAGCTCGGAAACAGACTGCAGCTGAGGAGCTGGGATAGAATTCAGGAGCAGCGCGAATGTAATTTAAGATTTCAGAAAAAGCAGAATTCATGTTTACATTAGTCTTCTGAAACTTGCCACTCAAAAAGGAAAAATACATTTTTTTTCTCTTGCCTCCTTTCACCAGTGGAAGTCACCCCACCCGCCCATAAATAAATATCACCGCAATGAGTATAAGTGAAAAGGCTTTAAATTTAAAACTGATATTTGGGATGGGATTGGTTGGGGTGGGGTGGGTTAGGATGGGATGGAAAGGGAAGGGATGGGTTGGGTTGGGATGGGATGGGATGGGAAGGGATGGGAAGGGATGGGATGGGTTGTGATGGGATGGGATGGGAAGGGATGGGAAGGGATGGGATGGGATGGAAAGGGAAGGGAAGGGATGGGAAGGGAAGGGAAGGGATGGGATGGGAAGGGAAGGGAAGGGATGGGATGGAAAGAGAAGGGAAGGGATGGAAAGAGAAGGGAAGGGATGGGATGGGATGGGATGGGAAGGGATGGGATGGGAAGGGAAGGGATGGGAAGGGATGGGATGGGAAGGGAAGGGATGGGATGGGATGGGAAGGGAAGGGAAGGGATGGGATGGGATGGGATGGGATGGGATGGGATGGGATGGGTTTGGTGCAAGGCGAACTGGGGGTAAAATCATGTGAAACCCACTTCTGGCCAACTTACTGCAGTCAACTTGTTTTAGGGCAACTCACCATAGTCAACTCATCATGGAACAAGAGGTGCACTCATATCAAAGAAATGGTGGAATAGAATGGTTAAAGAATGGATACAAAAGGTGGGACAAAATGAAATGAGAAGGATAAAAATTAAGATATATTTTACAATGTATTTTAAATAATTAAATTGAATTATTACATTGCCCTGCGGTAAGTTGCCCCATAGCGAGTTGGCCACGGTGAGTTGGCCATGGTGACTTGTCCCATTTTGATCATAATCAAACACTGAATTGATGTAGTGATCACATGAATATATCAATAGGATTTTGCAAGTGCAACTTTAAAAGACAAGGTCTTTAAAAATCCGTATTTGCCTCTATAAATACACAAAAAAGTTCAAGATTACTGTTGTTGATGTCAAACAATTAAGGCAGGTTATTGTGATGATGGTTTTGGCCATAATACATATTTTGTGCAGATCAAAGTTTCCTGGAATGATGGCTTAAGCACAAGTCAACGCCTGGCAGAATGCTAATTAACAGTGAATCCTAACCTTATTCACCCGTTCTTTTTCAAAGAAACAGGAACGTCTCATTTTATCATTTATATTATTTTTGTTAAGAGCAGCTCAAAGATGGATCACACAACACTTTATGGACTGCTATAGAAAAACGTGTGATTTAGTGTCACTGTTAAAATTAACATATTTTGTTAGATCTCAGAGAATTACACATTCATGTGTACTGTTATTATTTATAAACATTTGCAGTGATAATTCATTGGATAGTGATATGGGCACATGTCTTCCATGCTATAATTAGGATTTTTTTTTAAAAAAAAAAAACCTGCTTGCTCTTTTTATGTCTTTCAGTGTATGTTTATTGGGCTCTTTTTGAAAAAAAATCAATATTAAAAAAAAAACCAAACTCATGGGATAAAGTTAGGATAGAAAACATGGGCGGAAATAAAGAGAATGTCAGCATTCCAAGTATCATGTAGAATTAAATCCAAGGCAAAACGATCCTTTGTGTTCCAATTTAATAAAGCAGACATCTTAGCACATCTGTGTTAATCCCAATTCTGGAAATGACATCAGAATCCCACCCAGTTAAAAGTTCATGATCTTGTCCCCACACCCACAATCCATCACATGGTCCAATCTTCTTCTTCCACGCTGGCATCCACATCCAGCTGCTTCCGGTCAGGTGTAAAAGTGTGGAGACGAAAGATGACCTTGGCTTCTAGAAAAGAATGAAAACAACACATTCCACAATCCTACTCCTGTCTATTCCCCCTTCCCATCAACTATACTAATGAAACAGCATAATGAGAAAAGAGAAAGTGTGGCAGGCCAAAATTCTAAAAGGAATATAATTGCAGGCCTGACAGAGAGGAAGTAGCGTATGTACTAGAAACCGACTTCCGAAACCAGGATGCTAAAAAAATCAAAGGAGTTTCCTTAAAAATATATTTTCCTCATAAAAAGAATCAAAACATGACTTGAATGGTAAAGTCTTTCATCCATAATGGATACAAAAATAAATGTGGATGCTGAGCTCCTCGATCAGAAAGGTCGGCAGTTCAGTGGTTCGAATCCCTAGTGCTGCGTAACAGAGAGAGCTCCCATGACTTGTCCCAACTTCTGCCTACTTAGCAGTTCGAAAGCAGGTAAAAAATGCAAGTAGAAAAATAGGAGCCACCTGGTGGGAAGGGAACAGCGTTCCGTGCGCCTTCGGCATTTAGTCATGCCGGCCGCATGACCATGGAGACGTCTTCAGACAGCGCTGGCTCTTCGGCTTTGAAACGGAGATGAGCACCGCCTCCTAGAGTCAGGAACGACTAGCACATTTTGCGAGGGGGAACCAGGATTCTTCCAGCTTTATGGGAGGATCCACCTTTGTTCAGTGCTGAATAAATGTGCTATGAAGAGTGAAAACCTGGACTCTGCCTCTCTATTTGTGCTGATCCACACCTCCTCTTCTGCTTGACACAACAACCGTCAAAATCTATTTCTTTCTCATCAATTGCATTAATTTGAAATAGAGTGATGTTGATCATGGTGATTCATAGCTCTGAATTGGCACCCCCCAGGTTGCAAACTGTTGGGCTAAGCCATGTTCCGAAATATAAACCTTTAGTTTATTATGGATAACTTTAGAATAACAGAACAGAATAACAGAGTTGGAAGGAAACTTGGAGGTCTTCTAGTCCAACCCCCTGCTTAGGCATGAAACCCTCCACCATTTCAAACAAACGGTGATCCAACATCTTCTTAAAAACATCCACTGTTGGAACATTTACAACTTCTGGAGTCAAGTTGTTCCCCTGATTAATTGTCCTGTCGGGAAATTTATCCTTAGTTCTAAGTTGCTTCTCTCCTTGATTAGTTTCCATTGCTTCTTGTTCTACACTCAGGTGCCTTGGAGAATAGCTTGACTCCCTCTTCTTTGTGGAAGCCCCTGAGATATTGGAAGACTGCTATCATGTCTCCCCTGGTCCTTCTTTTCATTAAACTAGACATACCCAGTTCTTGCAACCGTTCTTTATATGTTTTACCCTCCAGTCCCCTCATCATCTTTGTTGCTCTTCTCTGCACTCTTAACTACCATTTGGATACCAGTATATTAGAAGGGAGTGGCATAAAATTTCATGGCAGCATATTAAACAAAGGAACATTAAGAAAGGCAGATAAGGAGAAGCTTCCTTCTTGATTTCCAATATAAGAAGATGAGCTCAGAAGGTTTATAAATTTAGCTCCGAGGTCAAGACCATGAAGCCTTGACTTCTATCTAATCAACAGTTTGGTTTTGACTTCAAAAAGGAACGCAAGTACCACTTCCTTCCCCTCCTCCAAATCTATAAGACCCTGACCTGGATTGTAAGCCTCCACATGTTTTACCCAAATAGTTGTGCATTACTACATTTCTGTCCACGCTACTCTCCTTAATGGTTCTTTGTGGTTACATTATTTATGTAGACTAAAATTTGAAAAGTGCTTTTTCTGCCATCAGCTCATTGATTTCCCTTTCTCTTTCACTTTATTCATCTTACAAATGTATCCCAGATATTTTAGAAGAGATTTGCCTTCTTAGTAGGCCTTGTACATCCCCACCACACACACACACATACACAAATTCCTCTTCACTTCTAGGTGCTTGCTAAGAAAGGATTTTTTGAAATGATGATCAGATCATTAGTATTTCTTATACAGTAATTAACATGATGTGATGCTAAAGAGTTCTACTCCTCCTCCCCACATGAAATGAACTCTGTTCCAACTGCCAGTTGCCTCACATTCCGTTACCTCAGTTCAAACTGGCAGACATTCCACTCCTTCACTCAGGAGAAGTCTGGAGTCCCTTACAGTACTAAACGTCGGTACATCACCAAAATGTCTATGCATTCCACCTGTGAAACTGCTTTCATACTCAAGGCAGTGGGCGCGATAGTCCCTTACGTGTTTCAATCACCAACCTGGAAAGTATTTTTCCAAAACGCTAATGTGTTAAGTTGGGATGAAAGATATATTGCTTATCTATCTGTACTGCAGTAACGCCCATAAATACAAATAAATAAATATTTTTTTACGATATCTCAGAGGCTGATACAAAGAAGAAGGAGTCAAGCTATTCTCCAAAGCACCTGAGGGCAGGACAAGAAGCAATGGGTGGGAACTAATCAAGGAGAGAAGCAACCTAGAACTAAGGAGAAATTTCCTGAC
>NC_045551.1:67025465-67070616 GCF_009769535.1 Thamnophis elegans
GGTATGGCTAGCTGATGAGAGCTAAATAGCTTGAAATAGATCTATACTAGTCTCCCTTTATTTATTTATCAGCACAAATAAAAAAAAATTATATATATATATATATATATATATATATATATATATATATAGACATACATACATACATACATACACACACACACATACATACATACATACATACATACATACATACATACATACATACATTCTACTCAACTTTACCCAATGCGTAACTTTATGGTTGAATTTCACATATTTTAACACAATATTCCCCAGCAAAGTCTCATCATTATGAAATGCTAATTTTCATCAAATTCTCCAGCTAAGAATTAAGTACACATCCTGAATTTGTTAATATTTCCAGCTGTTTCTAGATTGGGAGGGGGTTGTCACTCCTTTCAACAGGAAAGTATTAGATGGTCACCATTAAGACTGAAAACGCAAAGGTGAGTTTCTGGAATTTCTTTCTACGTATGATCCACAGTTGTGCCTCAGGTCAGATCACAAATGATAGGATTTTCTTACTTGCCTCAGATTTACACAGCTATGTCGGTTCAAGGACCCCAGGATACATATGCAATAATTCTGACATTATGAGCCCTTGTAGCAGACCATTTTGTCTGGTTATGTTAATATAGCTATCAGAAACAAAATTCCCATGGTGGCGCAGTGGTTAGAATGCAGTATTGCAGGCTGCTGACTGCCAGGAGTTCGATCCTAACTGACTCAAGGTTGACTCAGCCTTCCATCCTTCCGAGATCAGTAAAAGGAGGACCCAGATTGTTGGGGGAACATATGCTGATTCTGTAAACTGCTTAGGAAGGGCTGTAAAGCACTACAAAGTGGTATATAAGTACTATTGCTATTTAACTCAGATTTCAGAGAAATGTAATGCACATTTGAATAAATACTCTTGGTAAAGGATTCAAATGAATGTCCTAACAATGCAATTTGCCCATGGAGATAAACCACATTTATACACCACTGTGCTATAAAGCACTGTGAAGTGGTATATAAGTCTAAAGTGCTATTCTATTCTATTCTATTCTATTCTATTCTATTGCTATGGTGGTGCAGTGGTTAGAATGCATTATTGCAGACTGGCTCTGCTGACTTTCAGGAGTTCGATCCTCACTAGTTCAAGGTTGACTCAGCCTTCCATCCTTCCGAGGTCAGTAAAATGAGGACCCAGATTGTTGAGGGAAATATGCTGACTCTATAAACTGCTTACAGAGGGCTATAAAACACTGTGAAGTGGAATATAAGTCTAAGTTCTATTCTATTCTATTCTATTCCATTCCATTAAATCTCATCCCATTCCATCCCATTCCATTCTATTGCCATGGTGGCACAGTGGTTAGAATGCAGTATTGCAGGCTGACTCTGCCTACTGCCAAGAGTTTGATTCTGAATGGCTCAAGGTTGACTCAGTCTTCCATCCTTCCAAGGTCAGTAAGATGAGGACCCAGATTGTTGAGGGAAATATGCTGACTCTATAAACTGCTTAGAGAGGGCTATAAAACACTGTGAAGTGAAATATAAGTCTAAGTTCTATTCTATTCTATTCCATTCCATTCCATTCCATTCCATTAAATCCCATCCCATCCCATTCCATTCTATTGCCATGGTGGCACAGTGGTTAGAATGCAATATTGCAGGCTAACTCTGCCTACTGCCAAGAGTTTAATTCTGAATGGCTCAAGGTTGACTCAGCCTTCCATCCTTCCGAGGTTAGTAAAATGGGGACCCAGATTGTTAGGGGCAAATAGGCTGACTCTGTAAACTGCTTAGAGAGGGCTGTAAAGCACTGTGAAGAAACATATAAGACTACTTGCTATTGCTATTTTATCTTGCGAAGAAGGCATCGGATGAGCTACATAGATATGCAGATAGTATAATGAAAAATATGATCCAAGGGAAAACAGTTACGAGCAACTCTGGTTGCTATGAAAAGTAAAGAACAAAAATCCTGTGACTGGAGAGGGATGAAAAAATACAGTTAGGTATGCTATTCAAGCAAGCAAGTTCAGTCAATATTTTACCAATCAATGGGGAGCCTCATCTGATTTTCAGATGTATGACAGCATGACAGGATGATAGTGACAGAATAGTTAAGAATGCCTTCCAACATTGTCCATGCATTCACAAGCTTAGCACAGGTATCTTTAGTGAGAAGGCTTTTATACATTGGATGCACATTGATTTTTCCTTAAGCAGGGACCGTGCAACTAAAAAAAAATATCCGTTTTCTTTCTCTGGATGGACCGAATATAAAGAAAGAGTTATCCTATGAAGTATTATTGCACTCCTTTGGACTGCAAGGCAATCCAACCGGTCAGTCCTAGAGGAGATCAACCCTGACTGCTCTTTAGAAGGCCCGCTCCTGAAGAGGTAACTCAAATACTTTGGTCATCTAATGAGAAGGAAGAAGGACTCCCTGGAGAAGAGCCGAATGCTGGGAACGATGGAGGGCAAAAGAAGAAGTGGACGACAGAGAATGAGGTGGCTGGATAGAGTCACTGAAGCAACTGACGTGCGCTTAAATGGACTCCAGAGGATGGTAGAGGAGAGGAAGGCCTGGAGGAACATTGTCCATGGGGTTACGATGGGTCGGACATGACTTTGCAACTAACATTATTATTATTGTTATATTATTATTACAGTTGGGAAGTAGGTTCTCTGATCTAACTCTCCACTGACCTACATGATTATAAGTGCATTTAAATTCTGTTTTCTGGGATTCTTTTATGTTTTTCTTTCTTTAAGTAAAAGATAGCTTACTTCCTTGTAGCCACATTTGCCTGAGGGAGGGAGGAAGAGAGGGAGACAGGGAGAGAATGAGAGAGAGAGAGAGAGAAAGTGATGATAGATAAAGATAGAGACAGAAACACACTTGAGAGAGAAACAGAAATAGAGAATGAGTCAACATTCTTATCATCAAAGATATTTGATGAAAAGAGTTCTTAAAGCAAAGGGATTTCAGTAGCCCCCTTGATAAAAAGTATGACAGTGTGCTTCCAGAAACAGTTGAGGGACCCGTGACAGATTTAGAGCTGACACCATTTGCAAAGTATCCATCTTAAAGTCTAAAAGCGACTTCTGCTTGGATTATGCCCGTAAATCTCCAATGGGAACATCTTCGCAACAAATAGCATCGCGATTACTAGGATATCTGGTCAGGCTCGCCCCCCCCCCCCCCCCTGCACACTGCTTGTGTGACTAGTTGAAGCAGGGAAATGACATTGTGGCCGAATGTTATATCTTGAATGTGATCTTTCCATCAGCCAACTGTGGACATATAAGGTGATAGGTTTCTGTTCTGACCCCTCTTTCCGTACACCAAAGCACGCCAAGACAAAGATACTGCAAGGATTTATTAATACACAGATGAGACCTTGGCAGCAATCCAGCACCGACTAGACCTTGGCAGCAATCCAGCCTGCCAAAACAGCCCCGATAGCTTCCCCAGCTCTAGTAAATATGTTGATTCCTGCAAACAGCTTGTGGAAGTCCTTCCTTTTATAGTCTTGAGAGGAGCCTAATTACCATCACCTGAGTTCAATTATCTCCTGTAACTGCGTAACTGTTCTTTATGCCTATTAGCTCTCCGTTGCCAGGCATCCAGGACCAACTCCCTTGTCTCCTCCCCACTGCTCCAATGCATGACGTCAGGATCACACTCCCTTGTCTCCTCCCCACTGCTCCAAGGCTTGACTTCAGGAGCACACAACGTTTGGCTTTCACCGCTGCTCCAGGCCTTAGGTGCCTCCTGGTTACCAACCAGCCTCTCTGGTCCCTGCTCAGAGTCGGAACCCTGTCCAGGGTCCTCCACATCTTCCAGAGCCGACTCATAGGGCCCCTCACTGTCGGAGTCTGGTGGCAGCTCCAACGGCTCCTGTTGGCCCACAACAGGATTCTAAGTCTTTTCTAAGATGATGGAATACAAATATACACATACTAGCGTGCTTCACGCTGAAACTATGTGATTGGGCTATGCAGGAGAAATTTGGTTCACAATCTATTGGCTCAGTGGTGGTTGGTGATTGAAACATGTAAGGGAATATCGCGCCCAGTGCCTTGAGTATGAAAGCAGTTCCATAGGTGGAAGGCGTAGACATTTTGGTGATGTACCGATGTTTAGTACTGTAAGGGACTCCAGACTTCTCCTGAGTGAAGGAGTGGAATGTCTGCCAGTTTGAACTGAGGTAACGGAATGTGAGGCAACTGGCAGTTGGAACAGAGTTCTTTTTAGGTGGGGAGGAGGAGTAGAATGTCTAACTCTTTAGCATCAGAGCGTATTAATATAAGGCAACTGGCGGTTGGAACAGAGTTCATTTCATGTGGGGAGGGGGAGTAGAACGCTTTAGCATCACAGCATGTTAATTACTGTATAAGAAATACTAATGATCTGATGGTCATTTCAAAAAATCCTTTCTTAGCAAGCACTTAGAAGTGAAGAGGAACATACATACCAGATTTCAGGTTTGTAGGCTTTATGGTTCTGGAGATTTCATGATGAGTTAGGCGTACTTGGCTTTTATATATATAGATTAATGTACAAAGTATGAATACCGCTTTATAAAGCCTTAAGAAGACCACACCTGGAGCACTGCATCTGATTTAGGTCACCATATTATAAAAAAGAGGTGGTGATTTTGGAAAGAGTGCACCAAAGAGCAATAAAGATGATTAGGAGTTGGAAGCATGAAAAATTACTGCAGGAATTGGGATTGTGTTGTCTAATGAAACGAAGGGCTAGGAGTGACATGACAGCAGTGTTCTAATATTTTGAGAGCCTGCCACAAAGAAGACAAGGTCAAATTATTCTCCAAAGCCCCTGAAGGCAGGACAATGAAGCAATGGATGGAAACTAATTAAAGAGAGAAGCAACCTAGAATTAAGGAGAAACTTTCTAACAGTGAGAACAATTAATCAGTGGAACAACTTGCCTCCAGAAGTTGTGGGTTCCCCTTCACTGGAGGCTTTTAAGAAGAGATTGAACAACCTTTTGTCTGAAATGGTATAGGTTCTCCTGCCTGAGCAGGGAGATGGATTGGAAGATCTCCAAGGTCCCTTCCAACTCTGTTATCCTGTTAGACAAGTTGTTACATATCACAAGGCAAACCCTATTTGTTCCAAGAAATTAGAGATAGAGGCTGGATACACACAGAGACACACAAACATAGAGAGACAGACAGAGAGACAGATGACAGTGACAGACAGACAGACATACAGACAGAGAGGAAGATAGCAATAGCAATAGCAGTTAGACTTATATACCGTTTTCAGCCCTCTCTAAGCGGTTTACAGAGTCAGCATATTGCCCCCAACAACCATCCGGGTCCTCATTTTACCCACCTTGGAAGGATGGAAGGCTGAGTCAATCCTGAGCCGGTGAGATTTGAACAGCCGAACTGCAGAACTGCAGTCAGCTGAAGTAGCCTGCAGTGCTGCATTTAACCACTGCGCCACCTCGGCTCTAAAGAGACAGAGAGACCGACAGACAGAGAGAGTTTGGTGCAAAACATTAAAAAAAAAAAATTGAATAATTATCAGAGACATGACCAGTACCATATACACACTACTTATTTTTTTATGAAATAAATATGTTCATGAGTATTGTGTATCACCTTAAATAATTCCATATTAATATTTAGCACCTAACCATAATTTATTGATTGGATGCGACTGAATAACATTAACAAAATGACTTCTGGCATCCTGTTATTTGTGAGAAGGTCTCCGTAGATAATGAGGCACAAAATCCTGGATGTGCAAGTATTACTATAATATCGGGTTTATTATAGCTTATGAATCACATTGAGCGATAGTGACCTTAGCAGGGCACTTCCTGTGTGGTTCTGAATCATTATATTGGCAGAAGTCCTATGTGCCTGGCAAATCTTAAGGTTTTAGGTACATAATTCTTAATTATAAAAGAAAAATTATCAGTGGCTTAACACTCTGCTGGGAAATTAAGTCTTGCAGAGGAGAATCCCAATAGTAAAAGTCTGTTTTGCACAAATTAAATTGACTTGTGCTGCCCAAACAGACTATCTGGTTTTATGAAAAGCCTGTGATTGTTAATTGCAAAGCTTTGCATCTTGATACAGACCTGCCAAATCCTCATACACAGGAACTCACTTGGTTTATCCAGATCCATGAATGTGTGCTTCTTAGGAGTAAACACCAAAGGCACACATAACACTGTTCCCTTCCCACCAAAGGTGGTCCCTATTTCTCTACTTGCGTTTTTACGTCCTTTCGAACTGCTAGGTTGGCAGAAGCTGGGACAAGTCATGGGAGCTCACTCTGTTATGCAGCGTAAAGGGATTTGAACTGCTGAAATGCCGACCTTTCTGAACAAGAAGCTCAGCGTCTTAGCAACTGAACCACCACGTCCCACACCCAACCATAAGGTTTCACATTAATGATTCTTTAATTGTAGGTGATCAATTTCTTGTTATCCTCCTCTAAATTTGGATGCATCTTATAGTCCGAAAAATACAGTGCTTCATTGAAGAAATGTAAAACAATTCCCCATGACATTATATCCCAAAAGCAGAAATGCTAGTCCAAAACGTCATTCCACTAGTCCAGTAGAGTGGCTTCCCTCCAGAGGTTGTGGGTCAGAGGTGGGTTCCTACCGGTTCGCACCTATTCGGTAGAACCGGTTCATCAAATCTAGCGAACCGGTTAGAAGAGGTTCCACCAGTGGACCCGGAAAGCAGGCCACACCTACAGAAGAGGTTTCAAAAATTTTTGAAACCCATCACTGTTGTGGGTGCTCCAACACTGGAGGCTTTGAAGAAGAGATTGGACATCCATTTGTCCGGAATAAAATAAGATCTCCTACTTGAAAAAGGGGTTGACTAGAAGACCCTCAAGGTCCCTTCCAACTCTGTTATTCTGCATTTTGTTTTCTTGAATTTAAGGGCAGGGGGAGTTTACTCACACCATTGTACTGTTCATATGACTTATGAGGCTTATGCATGAGCAGAATAACTGGGGGAAAAAAATTAAGGTCAACCAAAACGTTCATACACATTTCAAAATCTCTCACTTGTTCCTGGATCTCAACACATCCCTCCAGCCCCGAAGCTAAGTGTGAAGCAAATGAACAATAAACAGAAAACTACCAGTTGTGAAAGCCTGAGGAGTTGTTGAAGTGTCAGGAAGAACATTAAGCATGAAGTAGATAATTAACAAGGTAGAAGATCTGAAGAGGTTGAATTATCGTCCGATAACAGGGTCCAATAAACTCAACATAGAACAACCAGCCTGAGTTCTCCTGAAAGCTGCATCTTGCCAGTGAGAAATAATCCTTTCAAATCATTCGCATTCTGACTTAGAATCCAGAAATATAATTATAAATTATTATTGTAATTTTATGAATTATAATATACAGTAACTTGATATTTATTAATACAGTACAATAAGAAACTTCTATTGATAGATACTGTAGATGAAATAGATAGATCATTAGACAGACAGACAGACAGACAGATGGTAGGTAGGTAGGTAGGTAGGTAGGTAGGTAGGTAGGTAGGTAGGAAGGAAGGAAGGAAGGAAGGAAGGAAGGAAGGAAGGAAGGAAGGAAGATGATGGATGGATGGATGGATGGATGGATGGATGGATGGATGGGTGGGTGGGTGGGTGGGCAGGAAGGAAGGCAGGCAGGAAGGAAGGCAGGAAGGCATGGAAGATGGTAGGTAGGTAGGTAGGTAGGTAGGTAGGTAGGTAGGTAGGTAGGTAGGTAGGTAGGTAGGTAGGTAGATGATTGATGATGGATGGATGGATGGATAGGTAGGCAGGCAGGCAGGCAGGCTGGCAGAGATTGAGATAGATATAGATATAAGTGGAGATTGACAGACAGAGGCAGAGAAAGAGAGAGAGAGAGAGAGAGAGAGAGAGAGAGAGAGAGAGAGAGATGAAACAGGAGGTGAGAAACACTCTTAAAATCTTGGAAGAGTCCATAACACATAAATGATGAACTCAGAGATGTTCCCCTCCAGATCCAGGACCAATAGAATGTTGTTGCTGAAAGACAATATAGCATAGTTCTATTGCTTATTTGCATCTTTTTTTTTAATAGCAAACAAATTAGGTTCCTTGCGCTTCCCTGGAGTTCACATCAGGTAAATTATTTTGCCAAAAAGCATCTACACTTGATACATGCATCCTGATATTTATATCTGAGATACAGGGAATGTTCAGTTGCTGACACGTGTCCTGAAAAAATATGGAGAATTTATTTTATCAGAAATTATCCATGAGCTTTCTTTCAGATGTTTCATTACCCAACTAGGTAACATCATCGGTGCTAGTAAGGAGTGGGGTCTGCTCTCAATTTATATTCTAGTGGCTTGCCCTGTTGGCAGGGATGGTCTTAGAGATTCTTTGGTTGAACTGTTTACTGTTGGCTTCTTTGGCAGTTTTTGGATTGGGGTATTCCTTACTTGATTGTTGGTCTGATGCTAACCCTGGAGTTGATCTATGCTGATTTGGGTGCTGATTGCTGGTGGAGAGGTGCTGGAGTCTTTTTGCTCTCTTTTTGGCTGGCTGATTGTCTCTTTTGCATAGTCTATAGATGTTGTTGAGTCAAATCAGGGGTGAAATTCAGCAGGTTCTGACAAGCTCTGGAGAAATGGTAGTGGAAATTTTGAGTAGTTCAGAGAACTGGCAAATACCACCTCTGGCTGGCCCCAGAGTGGAGAGGGAATGGAGATTTTGCAGTATCCTTCCCCTGGAGTGGGAAGTGAATGGGGATTTTGCAGTATCCTTCCCCTGGAATGTGGAGGGAATGGAGATTTTGCAGTATCCTTCCCCGGGGTGGGGTGGGAATGTGGATTTTACAACATCCTTCCCCGGGGTGGGAAGGGAATGGAGATTTTGCAGTATACTTCCCCTGCCACACCCACCAAGTGACACCTACAGAACCGGTAGTAAAAATATTTGAATTTCACCACTGAGTCAAATTATAGATGCCAGAGTCAAATTATCCATGAAAATTGGAAATTCAGATCTTCCAGGCCTTGTCTCCTCCACCTTGGCTATATTTTCCCCAAATTTTGGGGATTCCGCCAGAACGAAATAGTTATCCAGTTTTTGGAGACCTTGAATTCCATTAAGCAAGCTTCCTTCCAACTCATCTCTTTCCACATAGGATTGGTTTGCCCAGTTTCAAAATATTTGCAGTCTCCGTATGCAGAAACAGAGGTGAGAGTCACACTATCAAAGCTAACTGAATTTTTAAAAAAGGATTATTATTGTTATTTTTCTGCAAACCTTTTGACAAGCTAAGAGCACAGAAGGTGTGAGTTAGTTGGAGAGAGCATTGTACTTTGCAAAACTGTCGTGAGTTTTGCCACTTTAGAAATCCATTAATAGTTGTACAGCATGTGCTACAAGTTTAGGGGAAGAGCGGAATGATGACGAAAAAGAGAAAAGGCAGTAGACATATTAAGGAATGAAAATTAAAAGTCAGAGTGGAACAAAATAACCAACAGAGACAATTCAAGCGTAGAGAGATTCAATCAATCAATTTATTACAGCGATTGATCAATGATTCATATAACTCCATCAACAGAATGTATAAAATACATGGATAATTAAATAATGAAAAAAGAAGATGAAACAGATGCATGAGAGGGATAAATGGGGCAACCCTTAAGATAATAAAATATTAAAGTAAATATAATACAATATCGGTGACAAAATGCTGATAAACGATAATCTCCGAAACTAAATTCAGGGCCTAATAAAATGTTAACATGTTAAATAATTGTGTAAACCTGTCAAATTTTATGAAAATCAATTGAGTCTACAAAGGATCAATAAAAGTTGGTTGGTTAATAAAAGGAAATAGAGTAGAAAATGTTTAAGTTGAGAAGGTCCATCTCAGTTTAAGGGTATATCTATCAATAATGAAGGCACTGATAAAAAGATAAGAAGCACATTTGTGACTTTGGATCTGGTAGGCTTAAATCTGAATCTGGTGATCTACTCAAAATTTCATTGAGGGAAAGTTTTACCTGCTGTTTCTGTACTGAAATGTTAGATTCTCCACTGTCTTCTACAAAACATTATTTTGAAAACTCACTGATGGGCCACAGATGAAACAACATCTGTAAAGCATCTTGACTTCCAGCTTCTGTTCATTCTAAACTTTGGAATTCCTTAACAGGGGTTTGGCAGAATATTGAACTATTCATACGGACCAGGGCTCCAAAATCGGAAGTAGAAACTTTTTCACACAGTTTGCAAAACCAAGATGGAATGTCAAGCAGTAAGAAAGTTTTCAGAGTGTCCTGAGGCTTTTTTTGAGTTTCTTTAGGTGGTGATTTTGCATCTGGCTCACTATTGCAATTGTTGGAAGAAATTGGGGTTTTAATCCTGTCTTGAATGAATTACCAAATCTGCATTTCTAAAATTTCAGTTTCTGCTTGAAGGCAGGGAGACTTGGGGGCTGCTTCGTGCCTCTAAAAAAACATGTTTCTCCATTTCTCATTTAGGGAAATATAATATTCTTTTTTAATATTTCTCAAAATATTTCATTCTTCTAGGAGGTAGGGCTTCCCACATAATCTATCCAAGATGCTTTAGGTTTTTGTTACACAGCTTTGCTGAAGCAAAAGAACAGAATAACAGAGTTGGAAGGGACCTTGAAGGTCTTCTAATCCATCCCCCTTGCTCAAGCAGGAGACCCTATACTATTCTGGACAAATGGCTGTCCAATCTCTTCTTTAAAAAATTCAGTATTGGAGAACTCACAACTTCTGGAAGTTGTTCCACTGACTAATTGTTCTCGTGGTTAGGAAATTTCTCCTTAGTTCTAGGTTCTTTCTCTCCTGGATTAGTTTCCATCCATTGCTTTTTTTTTTCTTTGTCGTTCAGATGCTTTGGCGAGGCTCCCTCTTTGCTGAAGTTTCCAGATTTAAAACACAGCACACACTGGTGGCATTTTTCTCTGAGATAAATTGAAACAAAGAAAGGGGAAGTTAAGACTGTGGCTAAGACACTGAGCTTGTTGATCAGAAAGTTCGGCAGTTCGGTGGTTCAAATCCCTAGTGCCGCGTAACAGAGAGAGCTCCCATTACTTGTCCCAGCTTCTGCCAACCTAGCAGTTCGAAAGCACGTAAAAAATGCAAGTAGAAAAATAGGAACCACCTTTGGTGGGAAGGGAACAGCACTCTGTGTGTCGTTTGCGTTGAGTCATGCCAGCCACATGACCACGGAGATGTCTTCGGACAGTGCTGGCTCTTTGACTTTGAAATGGAGTTGAGTACCACCCCCTAGAGTTGGGAACGACTGACACATATGCCCCTGGGGAACCTTTACCTTTTACAAGAGGGCTATACAAGCAAAGATAAAAAGAATTCCTACACATCGCTTGGCGGCCTTTAATGGGATTAATGTAAGATCCCTCTGTTTTGCCAACTGAATTTCATCAAAATTCTGTTTTATTTTGATATTTTCTCATTCTCCCCCAAATCTATGAAAAGAGTAGAGAAATATGAAATAATTTTATATTCTCAAAGAAGAGGGAGAATATATTTTATAAGAGCCGAGGTGGCGCAGTGGTTAAATGCAGCACTGCAGGCTACTTCAGCTGACTGCAGTTCTGCAGTTCGGCTGTTCAAATCTCACCGGCTCAGGGTTGACTCAGCCTTCCATCCTTCCGAGGTGGGTAAAAGGAGGACCCGGATTGTTGTTGGGGGCAATATGCTGACTCTGTAAACCGCTTAGAGAGGGCCGAAAGCCCTATGAAGTGGTATATAAGTCTAACTGCTATTGCTATTGCTATATTATCAAAGAAGAGGGAGTCAAACTATTCTCCGAAGCACCTGAGGGCAGAACAAGAAGCAATGGGTGGAAACAAATCAAGGAGAGAAGCAACTTAGAACTAAGGAGAAATTTCCTGACAGTGAGAACAATTAATCAGTTGAACAACTTGCCTCCAGAAGTTGTGAATGCCCCAACACTGGAGGTTTTTAAGAAGAGTTTGGATAACCATTGGTCTGAAATGGTATAGGGTTTCCTGCCTAGGCAGGGGGTTGGACTAGAAGACCTCCCAGGTCCCTTCCAACTCTGCCATTGTATTGTAATTGCTTAGTACAGAAATGAAGCTATCAAATATTTCTATAAGAACCAATGGCATTTATTATCGCTGCTAGTTAATTCTTTTTATAAGATGCCTGATAAATTTGTTAATTGCAAATTAATGCCTTCGCAGATGAGGATTAGATGCCTACATTTTTACATATGATATAGTTCTCTTTTTTTGTTGCATAATGGCAAATTAATTTAAGCTCACATTCATTTCCATTTGGCTCTGTCTATTAACAATGATGCATATGCTCCATGAAACTGTAGTTCCCCCCACTATTGGTGAAATGCGCAAGTGAGACCGTTCTTATATTCAGTTAATCAGTACTTCCCTTGCAATTAAAAAAAAATGTTAATTTCATTTGAGTCATTTATAATTTAAGGAATTAAAACAAATTATTTCCAATTGACCAACAAACACCAATTATTACTTTCTATAATTAACAGCTTAGCAATTACTCTGGGCAGCAGTTAAGCTATACGATGAACAAATTAGCAAGGTATTTAAAATTTTGTCAAGGATGGGTCATTAACCAATATTTAAGAAACGGGACAAGGGTGAACTTGTTTGGCTCCACCAACAGCTGCCTATTTATTACCCAGGAATGATGGAAAACAAAAACATGGCTGGAAAACCTATTGAGCCAACCTTCACTGCAGAATACATTTTGAACTTATGCTAAACTTAGTATAGAAGACATTGTTTTGTGCAGAAGGAAGGAACAGATACTCTGCAAGATTACTAAAGTGTATCAGCTGCACTTTCACAGTAAATCTGCAAAGTTTAGGCCCTTGTCATGGTAACTGAAGGACTTCTTGACAGAGGTGATATTCAGCAGGTTCTGACCAGTTCTGGAGAACTGGTAGCAGAAACTTTGAGTAGTTCAGAGAACTGGTTAATACCACCTCTGACTGGCCCTGCCCTCGTCTATTCTCTGCCTCCCGAGTCCCAGCTGATCTGGAGGGAATGGGGATTTTGCAGTATTTTTCCTCTGGAGTGGGGAGGGAATAGAGACTTCATAGTATCCTTCCCAGAGGTGGGTTCCTACCAGTTCGCACCTATTCGGTAGAACCGGTTTGTCAAATCTAGCGAACCGGTTAGAAGAGGTTCTACCAGTGGACCCGGAAAGCAGGACACACCTACAGAAGGGGTTCCAAATTTTTTTGAAACTCACCACTGACACACACACACACACACACACACACACACACACACACAAAGAGAAAGAGAAAGAAAGGAAGAAATAAATAAAGAAAAAAAGAAAGAAAAGTGAGAGAGAGATGAAAGAAAAAAAGGAAAAAGGGACAGAGAGACAAAAGGAAGGAGAGAGAGGGGGGGAGAGAAAGAAAGAAAGAAAGAAAGAAAGAAAGAAAGAAAGAAAGAAAGAAAGAAAGAAAGAAAGAAAGAAAGAAAATACATGGCCGGCAAGCCACTCCCACCAGGTCACATGGCCGGCAAGCCACTCACACAAAGGAGGCCACACCCACAGAGTAGGTTCAAAATTTTTTTGCAATCCACCACTGATCCTTCCCCTACCATGCCCACCCAGCCATGCCATGTGACGGCCACAAAGCCACGCCCACAGAACCGGTAGTAAAAAAAAATTGAATCCCATCACTGCTTCCTGATATACTATGAATGCCATATTTGATCCTTGGGATGCTATAGCATTGTTCTATTAGTTGTGATGGTTACTATTTTAATGTTTAAGCATTCTTTGCATTTGTAAGCCACTTTGAGATTCATTGCCGTAAGAGGAAGGGAGGGAGGTTGGAAGGAAGGGAGGGAGGGAGGAAGAGAGGGAGGGAGGATGAGAGGGAGGGAGGGAAGAGGAGAGGGAAGGAGAGGGGGAAGGAAGGGAAGATAAAATATGGAGGGAGAGAGGAAGGGAGGGAGGTTGGAAGGAAGGGAGGAAAAAGGGGAGGGAAGGTGGGACGGAGGGAGGGTGAGGAGAGGAGAGGGAAGGAGAGAGGAAAAGCAGGAGGGAGGGAGGGGAAGAGTTAATAGGAAGGGGAAGAGGAAGGGAGGGAGGGAGGATTTACAGTATTGTAAACAGTGGCCTAAATTATCAAGTTATAGCAGAGATTCATTCATTCATTCATTCATTCATTCATTCATTCATTCATTCAGGGTTTGGAATGGATATATATAAATCAAGATATAGTCACGATATAAATCATTCTGCATTCTTAGGAGACCCAGAAACATGGCTTTGCTAGACGATGGATTCTCATAGCAAATCCAAGACAGATACTGCTACTTTGCTTATGGCAGGATGAGTTTGGTTTCTGGGCTGAATGGGTGAAGCATTTCCATATGGGTAGTAACTGTATCATTAGGCACAGATTTTTGCCACACTGACATTTCAATTATGCCTGGGATCTATTATATAGTATGATATTTGCCAAATGAAAAGGAAGAGGGATTTTTGACACTTTATTGAGATATATGAGCAAAATATACAACTAAAGCATGGGATTGTTCTTAATTATGAAGCTCAGTGATTAAGGACAATTGACATTTCAGTGTTAAATCATTTTCATTGGACAACACAAAAATAGAAGTTTTGTTTTATGGAGAACTATAGCTATGTACTCCCAATTTTGATAATGATTGACACATTTTGCTTGAGACAGAGAGAGAAAAAGAGAGAGAGAGAGAGAGAGAGAGAGAGAGAGAGAGAGAGAGAGAGAGAGAGAGAAAGAGAGAAAGAGAGGTAAGAACTCACATAAATTCATAAGATCTGGAGAAGAATGAAGTTGTGTAAGGAAGAAGACGACTCTGAAGTAAATTAATTTTACCTGCAAACAGAAATTGGTGTGTTCTGGTGGGAGCATCTATTGAGAAGAAAGAAAAGATGAATGTCACCCTTTCAATCATTTCCTCTTCCGGTTGAATATGAAAATATCTGTGAAAATAAAAATATCTGTGAAAATATTTACAGACCCCTCACATTCTGGACATAAATTGTTTCAACTCCTACCCTCAAAGTGATGCTATAGGACATTGCACACCAGTACAACTACACACAAAGACAGTTCTTTCCCCACAACACTGTCAAATTGTCTACTAAGACTGTATTACTATATTCTTATCTTCCTTCCTTGTACCTATCTCTTTCCTAGTATCTATCTCTTTCCACTTATGACTATAACCATGTTGCTTGTATCTTTAGAATTCATATTGTTTTGTTTCCTAGTATAATTTGATTATTAGTAACCTATGACTACCATTAAATGTTGTATCTTATGATTCTTGATGAATGTATTTTATTTTATTTTTCTTTATGTACACTTGAAAGTATATGCACCAAAGACAAATTCCTTGTGTGTTCAACCACACTTGGCCAATAAAGTATTCTATTCTATTCTATTCTATTCTATTCTATTCTATTCTATTCTATTCTATTCTATTCTATTCTATTCTATTCTATTCTATTCTAAATTCTACTCTGCTCTATTATTCTATTCTATTCTTTCTATTCTACTCTATTCTACTCTATTCTATTCTATTCTATTCTACTCTACTCTGTTCTGTTCTATTCTATTCTAAATTCTACTCTGCTCTATTATTCTATTCTATTCTTTCTATTCTACTCTACTCTACTCTACTCTACTCTATTCTATTCTACTCTACTCTACTCTACTCTGTTCTGTTCTGTTCTATTCTATTCTATTCTATTCTATTCTAAATTCTACTCTGCTCTATTATTCTATTCTATTCTTTCTATTCTACTCTACTCTACTCCTCTACTCTACTCTACTCTACTCTATTCTATTCTATTCTATTCTATTCTCATATTTTAGACAAATTATAGAGTACAGCCAAGTAAGTTCTCTTATTAAGTATGTATCAGTACAACAAGCTGGTTACTAGATAACTATTGACTTGGTTTCAAAAGTGCATCTATTCTAATGAAAGCGAGTTAATTGTAGAGAAATAAAAGGAAACATTCAGTCAATATTTGTGGCTACAAGTGGATAAGTAATCTTTATATGAGCCACATATGTTGCATTGTTTTTCAGTGGTGTATAAACTATTGTGAAGAGAGCTGAACAGAATAAACAAATGAAAACAAATTCTTTTCACATGCCATCTGATTATTCTGGCAATTATTTATGTTGATCACATGAACATATGCTGTAAAATGTTGGGGAGCCTAATTTAACTAGCTTCCATGAAACCAGAAAATACTGTTTAAGACAATTAAAAGTTTTACAAAGAGCAACAATACCTTTCCTTTGTTATGTATAAATTATTATTTTTTTATTTTCCCAATATTCTACTTCCTACATTTCACCACCCTTCAGATTCTATGAAGTAGTAACACTTCAGAATTACCTACCTATTAATCACACTTTCACATCACTAATCACAAGAGATGTGATGGCTCAGTGGCTAAGACACTGAGCTTGTCGATTAGAAAAGTCGGCAGTTTGGTGGTTCGAATCCCTAGTGCCGCGTAACGGTGTGAGCTCCCGTTATTTGTCCCAGCTTCTGCCAACCTAGCAGTTTGAAAGCATGTAAAAATGCAAGTAGAAAAATAGGAAGCACCTTTGGTGGGAAGGTAACAGCGTTCCATGCGCTTTTGGCATTTAGTCATGCCGGCCACATGACCACAGAGACGTCTTCGGACAGCACTGGCTCTTCGGCTTTGAAACGGAGATGAGCACTGCCCCCCTAGAGTTGGGAAAGACTAGCACATATATGCAAGGGGAACCTTTATCTTTACCTTTACTAATCACATTTGTTAATGATTCTGGGTGGTATGCAATAATGTAAGTAGAAACCAAAGATAAATACAAGTCTCTCTCTCTCTCACACACACACACACAGAGAAAGAGAGGGAGGGAGGGAGGGAGGGAGGGAGGGAGGGAGGGAGAGAGAGAGAGAGAGAGAGAGAGAGAGAGAGAGAGAGAGAGAGAGAGAGAGAGAGAGAGAGAGAGATGTGTATGAAGGAATGCTCATCACACAATCAACTGAAGCCAAAGGTTCATTGAACGAGAAAGTTGCTCACAATTTTATGGCTAAAAGAATCTTTACAGAGATTCAAAAATGTAATTCAGTAGTCCAGAGTCCTAACTTCATGAGCTAACATGCATCTTATGGTTGAACTGAGTTATAAAAACTGGGGAGGAGGGGGGGGAGGAGAGAGAATGAGACTGAGTGGTTTTAATTGCCAAAAAAAAAATCACTTTGTGATTTCAATGCAAAAGTTGGCACCCAGGCAAAAAACAGGCATCATTGGCAACTTTGGACTTGAACAATAGACCATCAATTGACTCAAGCTAGCCAAAAACCATTTCTCGGCCTCCTCCGTCCTCTTCTTTCTCTTCCTCTTTCTCCATCATCATTAGCAGAAGCAGCACCATCATTGTCATCATTGTCACAAGGATGTTAAATATAGGACAGACCCCTTTTGGGGCACGGGGGGGGGGAGTGGGGAGGAATGGCCATGCAAGAAAAGAAAAAGTAGAAAGTAGAATAATATAGGAAGGGATGATGATAGTCCAATATGAAAAAAGAAAGTAATATGAACTCCCAACAGGACAAATAGAGAGTATAAACAAAGAGGAAAAAATATGAATGACATAGCCTGGAAATCCTGTAATTACATTATTGAATGCCATAGAAGTGAAATGATATACAGTGAAAGATTCATAAAAAAGGATCTTGATCTAACAATAAAGTGAAGGAAGTGTGTGTAATGCATCAAAGAGGATAAATTCTGAAAAAAAAAGGATAAAAACAGATATTGCACACGGAGTATAAATAGTTGCAAAGAATCTTCAAAGTTAAGATTAAAAGAGGGAGAAAAACAATACATATCTAACTGATGAAAATAAAATTTGTTTTTGAAGTGGATATAAAGTGCCCATGGAGGAATGTGCAGGATTTAATATAATATGATAATGCATATTTTGGGGTGAAACAGAGGTGATGGACTGCTGAAAGAAGCATTTGAGAGATTTCTATAGGAATGACAGTACTATGTCAGAGAAGATAATTGAAATTCATACCATAAACCAAGGAAGCACATCATGAGAAAGAGAGAATCATAGTTAATGTTGAAATTAGATAGGGCTCTACCTATAGATGATAGAACAAGAAAATTGTTAAAAAGAGCCGAGGTGGCACAGTGGTTAGGGTGCAGTACTGCAGGCCACTTCAGCTGACAGTTATCTGCAGTTCAGTGGTTCAAATCTCACCGGCTCAGGGTTGACTCAGCCTTCCATCCTTCCGAGGTGGGTAAAATGAGGACCCGGATTGTTGTTGGGGGCGATATGCTGACTCTGTAAACCGCTTAGAGAGGGCTGAAAGCCCTATGAAGCGGTATATAAATTTAACTGCTATTACTATTGCTATTGCTAAAAGACAAGGTGACGGTGCCTACGGCAACATTGAAAGAACCAATTGGGTTCATGGCTGGCCAAGTTACTACCTACTCGGCTGAACCGGTCCGAACTGGTAGGAATCCAGGTGCCGAGGTGGCGCAGTGGTTAAATGCAGTACTGCAGGCCACTTCAGCTGACTGCTATCTGCAGTTCAGTGGTTCAAATCTCACCGGCTCAGGGTTGACTCAGCCTTCCATCCTTCCGAGGTGGGTAAAATGAGGACCCGGATTGTTGTTGGGTGCAATATGCTGACTCTGTAAACCGCTTAGAGAGGGCTGAAAGCCCTATGAAGCGGTATATAAGTCTAACTGCTATTGTTAAAATATGGTCGGGGTTGGCTTATGGGGTAGCGGTGTGACTTGTGACTTTGTGCAAAGGCTGCATCAGAAGATTGCAGCAAGCCATGGTGGCACAGTGGTTATAATACAATTTTGTCTGAAGTGATATTTCTATTTATATACCACCCCTGAATCAGTTGGGCAGCCTGTAAATGTGAGCTATAAGTACAGTCACAAACAAGCAAACTGGAGTTTCATTTTATCTCATTGCTCCATTTCACAGGAGATATCCTTATCAGATGGGAATGTAGCTTCTGTTTACCTGACATTTCTAAATCTTTGTGGGTGACCATGCCAGCTTGTGACTTCAGTGAACTACAGTGTTACAACCACTTCTGTTGATCAACAAAAGCTGAGACCTTTGGCCTTCCGCTCATCTTCTGAAGCTCTTAAACCTCTTGGGCTCCAGATGTTATAAGTATGGTAAATGTTTAAGAGACCTTTAAGTAACAACTGCCAAGATAATTTGGGTGGGAGAAGTTGTTTGTTACCCCGTGGCTTGTCAGAGTGCACACAGTTTGACTATGTGAGACAACCCTGGAGGTAATACAGCAAACAGAAGTTTGCATTTAAATAGTAGTTTTATCTACAAAGAATATATACATACACATATTTTAGTCAGACTTCAAACAAACAGCAATTACAGCATGGAGGCACACAGGAGAGTGAGATATGCCCCAATAGGGCCTCTTATTACATGCTCTTAAAGTGATATCAGCCCAAAAACCTTGCTGACTCATTCCCAGCATCACATCATTGTAACAACTGGTCAACTCTTAAATCATTACTTTGACCCATCTTTATATATTTTTTATTAGAATTTAAACTGGTGACAGCTTCAGCTCCCTTTTAGATGTGCAACCCTATTAGTTATCTTGTCTGGATGGCATCTGATTGTAACAGTCAATTTAGAAATTTCATTTTGAACTCCTAATGTGTATTTGGGGAAGAATAGTGTAGTTGTCTTATATAATCCGTTTGCTTGGTGATGTGGGCTTTCCATTTCAGTTTTTCAATGGATCATTTGGTTATTTAATTAGACAAGCTTGGCTAAATGTAATTTCATTTCACAGTAATGAATTGTGGGTAGAGTATATGACTACTGTGATTGGCATTCAAATATTTTCAACCCAGAAAATAAAGGCTTTTTTTGTATTTAGTTGAAAAGAATGAAAAAAAAAAACTACTAGGGTTTTACTACATAGTGCCATGATAAACCAATCCCACTGTACAGATATCTTTGATAACCTTAGCTTCTAGATCAAACTAAGTTTTAGTGTTGTAGAAGTAATTATGAGCTTTAGCAAGCATGCCTTCTGGAAAACATGAGAAGCTTACAGACTCTGAATACCGGATTCCCCATATCCCCTCTTCTTTGTAACTTTAATTTCATCACCCATTGAACAGATCTGATTGTATTACGTCCTGTAAAAAAATTACAAAGGAGTTACAAATACAGTATGTTTATCAGTGAAGCTTTTGATGTTTGTTGCATCCTGCAGTCAGGTCCATATGGGACTAAGCTAATATGAATCCAACACGACGGGAAGTTTAGTTTTGTTTCTATGTCACAATAAACCCAAATGAGATTCGTGGAAACAGTTCAAAAATCTGTCAACCATGCTGGATGAGAGGCCCGTCTAGCTTCGCTTCCAGAACCAAACTAGCCAGAAATTTCTAAGAACTGCGAGTGTAACTTTTCCTGATTGCTTTCCACTCCAGCATCTGTGATTTAGATATTCTTCGCAATGCCTCTTGATTTCTGTGATTCTTATAAGAACAAGTAACAGTTGCTCATTTAAATAAGAGAGTGGAGCAATTTTGAGGGTTCCTTTACGAGTGAGAAATCATGATACCCAAAAAGAAGAAGCATCTCTGAGCAAGATGGCTTTGTGTATTTATTTTTTAGCATAATGAGTTGGATTGGGAGAAAAAAAGACAATTAGAGAAGAGAAGGCTGATTCCACATGTCTATCCATTTATGCATATCCATATTCAGTAGCAGCATCTGGATGTTGTTGATGATTATATGGCAGCTAAGCAGGTTTGGGTCTGGTTAGTACTTAGGCAGGAACCTAAGAGCTGCAAATTAGACAGAGAAGTAGCTACAAGCTAGATCAAAAAATGGGAGGAAAGCATTGGTAAATTCATCCGTATGTTGCCAGGAATCTCCTCAATATGTTCGCACATTCTGATAGCAATAGCAGTAGACTTATATACCGCTTCATAGGCCTTTCAGGCCTCTCTAAGCGGTTTACAGAGAGTCAGCATATTGCCCCCAACAATCTGGGTCCTCATTTTACCCACCTCGGAAGGATGGAAGGCTGAGTCAACCCTGAGCCGGTGAGATTTGAACCGCTGACCTGCTGATCTAGCAGTAGCCTGCAGTGCTGCATTTAACCACTGCGCCACCTTGGTGATGACATCCCACTCTTGAGAAGGTCAGTAGATAAGGAAAAGATCCTACCTCCATCTCATTTATGTATTGGTCCCTTTTTATTTAGTTTCTTTGTTGTTAATCTTAATGTTTGGGAAGAGAAGAGATATTGGAATGAAGAAGAAAAGAGATGAGATATTGAAATGAAGAAGAGAAGGGAAGAAATAAGATGAGATATTGGAACGAAGAAGAGAAGAGAATAATAACTTTATTGTCACTTTGAATCTACACTAATCGGCATCCATTAAAATGAAATTCCGTTGCATCCACTCTCAAAAGCGCAACACTTCCAATATACACTACATAAACATGACAAAATAAATAAACAAATACAAAATTATGCATATACCCACAGATATTATATGACACAGAGAAACACATGAAGCTTGTGAGCTTACCAGATGGATGGCATTTAGTTTTCAATGCCAAATGTTTCCATGTTTCTAGAGTTCTCGTTGTTGTATATGGTGTTTTTCTGATGCTGCGTGGGGAGGAGGTACGACGGTTCAGTGGTTAAAGACATTGAACTTGTCAACTGGAAAGCCGAAAGCCCAGGTTCAAGACCCAAGGACCATATGACAGGGTGAGCTCCCTTCCTTCCCTCAGCTCCTGCCCACCTGACAGTTTGAAAACATGCAGATCTGAGTAGATAAGAAGATACCTTAGCCTAAATCACCACTCAAAGGCCAATCATTATTTTTTTCCTGGCTGAAAAGGTAAAAGTCTTCAAGATCTTTTATTTTCTAATATGTATTTGACATGCATCTTAATATTTGGAGCCGAGGTGGCGCAGTGGTTAGAGTGTAGCACTGCAGGCCACTTCAGCTGACTGCAGTTCAGCAGTTCGGCTGTTCAAATCTTACCGGCTCAAGGTTGATTCAGCCTTCCATCCTTCCGAGGTGGGTAAAATGAGGACCCGGATTGTTGGGGGCAATATGCTGACTCTGTAAACCACTTAGAGAGGGCTGAAAGGCCTATGAAGTGGTATATAAGTCTAACTGCTATTGCTTTTTCCAACAGATCTGCTGAGGGATTCACTCCTACCTGAGCAAACCATTAGAGTGGCTGAAAGCTGTAGAAAAGATATTTTTTTGGATGACTTCCAAAAAATAAATATTGCTAGCAAGATCCACCCTGGAAAAACCATTCATCACAGTGGCCAGTTTAAATGGGATGCTACAAGTACAGTATCATTAATATCTATAGTAGGCCTTTACAAAAATAATACTAAGCATCCCTGTCCAATTTTAATCAGAACCATTTATTGCAAGGAAGATATTTTTTCTTTGCCTGAAATCACATCATTCTACAAGCTCACAGATATCTGAGGATTAGCCAAGGCCACGCCTGTTTTTTTTGGAACTGGAAAACAGTCTTTTTTTTTTGTTAACTGATTAAAATAAATGTGCCCACATTCTTAATACTGGATTTGTTAAAATGGAGAGGGGAGCATAACCAGGGCCGGATTTTCCTATAGGCTAACTAGGCTTCAGCCTAGGGCCTCAAGATCAAGAGGTGCCTACATTCAAATTGTTAGCAAAATTAAAATTACACTATTCTAAAAACAGTGAACACTAAAACACTGAACCGAAAATAAGGAGAAATTCTACGCATATGACTAATAAACAAACATAAAAAATGTATTGGTTAAGATCGTTCCAGCGCCGCGGCAGTTGGGGAGCCTGCCCACGTTCCCGGCACCGGCGGTCGGGCGAGAGGCGCAGCCGCTCCCAGTAGCCGCCCCGTCGACACGGAGCCCACCAGCGGCCAGGTAGGTGAGGGCGAGGGGGCCGAGCTGGGCAGCTGAGCGCAGCAGGGGAGGCGGCTGGCCTCACTGCCTTTGCCGCAGAGCAGAGCCGCCCTCCATCGGGAGGCCAGCTATATATATTGATATATATTGATATATATCACAGTAATGATGTATTTTATTGTCTCTCATGTAATTTACAAACTTAAAAATGGGAGGTGAAAGGGCCTCATAAGTGGAATAGCCTAGGGCCTCTTTTAATCTAAATCTGTCCCTGAGCATAACTGATGCAGTTCCTGGGACATCTTTTTTGTTTATTTACTAGTTCAGTGGTTCCCAAACTTGGCAACTTTAAGACTTGTGGACTTCAACTCCCAGAATTCTCCAGCCAGCTCTGCTGGGAGTTGAAGTCCACAAGTCTTAAAGTTGCCAAGTTTGGGAACCACTGTACTAGTTGATAACCCGGCGTTCGTTGTGTTTCTTTTTCCTTGCTCTTGGCGATATCCTTTCTCATAATAATATTCGTGTTTTTATGAGCGGCACGTAGAATCTGCCCTTTAATTACTGTTTCTGTTTCACTTGTCAGCTCCATTCCAGAAGAAGAATTCTGTTTGCTGTCAGCACGAAACACGCCTTCCAAACAGGAATATGATTCTCAGTCCAGCAGGACTGTTGTTAATAAAGTGACGATATTATAGTATCTTCCTGAACAGAAGCTAATTTGCTTTCAGATCAAGGCTTCCCCGAATTTTTCCATTCTTGCATTTATTTTCAAGTAGCAAATAACAGTGGCAAGATTTGAAAGTTGTGAATTAAACCACTGCTTCCATAGGCAAACTGGAAAGAGGTGAAGGGAATAGACTCAGAGATACATTTGCTGTAAGGTTGTTGTCTGATTAATAATATTATTGTTGTGGTCCACCGGTAGCCTTCAGAGCTGGCAGCAGAGTCGGACAGAGAGGAGGTTGAGGAAGAACATGGGCCAGTCTTGGAGTCTGGAGAAGGCTCGGACAAGGGCTCTGCGTCGGACGCAGAGAGGGGGCCAAGGCCATCTGGGAGTTATGTGCTGCCTCTGGAGCCTCCAGAGTCGGACAGCAGCAAGACAGAGGAACAGACTCTCCTTGTTCCCAGTGAATGCATGCACGGAGCAATGGATGCATGCGCAGAGCTGACAGAAGGAAAGAACAGTTAAGACTGAAGGGATGATTTGGGAGTAAGGCTTGGAGGTGATTTGCCCTTCCCATAGGACTTAAAGGAGGAGAAAAGGCACATGAGCCTTTGCAGGAAGCAACTTGGTTCATGTTGGTCGGTTTAACTTCTGAAGCTCTGTTTCGACTCTTCGCTCTGTGTGGCCTTGCCAAGCTAATTGCCAACTCAATCTTTGGCAGCATTTCAAGGAACATAAAGGTGGGTGTTTATCAGCCTTATCCCTAAAGACTGGCAGCCTACTATAAGACTCTTTCCAACTATTCTTTGTGAGCCTGTGTATCTGGCATCATCATGATAAAGTCAGTAGCAAAAGCATTTAGAGCTATATACTGCTCCACAGTGCTTTACAACTCTTTCTGAGCAGTTTGCAGAGTCAGCATATTCCCCCCAACAATCTGAGTCCTCATTTTACCAACTGAGTCAACAGAGTCACCGTTGAGCTGGTCAGGATGGAACTGCTGGAATGGGCAGAGACAGCCTGCAATACTGCATTCTAACCACTGCACCACTATACCAATAGAATGGAATGGAAGAGAAGAGGAGAGGAGAGCACTTAGACATATAACATTCCACAATGCTTCGCGATCCTCTCTATGCAGTTTACAGAGTCAGCCTATTGTCTTCACAACAATCTGGGTCCCCCATTTTATCAACCTTAGAAGGTTGAGTCAACCTTGAGCTGGTCAGAATCGAACTTCTGGCTGTGAGCAGAGTCAGCCTGCAATGCTGCATTCTAACCCATGTGCAGTGGTGGGTTGCTTATCGCATTCCAACCGGTTCAGTTGGAACGGGGCTGGCGGCGTCCTCGTGCATGCACGCAGTTCGCGCATGCGTCTTAGCGCCTGCGAGATGCTCCAGCTGCTCATGGAGAATCATGCAGGCGCTGTATGTGCCATGCGCCTGCGTGGAAGCACAGAAGCCTTAAAAGACCGGTAAGGAGCGCAGGCGGGCTGGTGGGCCCTTCGGTGTTCCCGGAAGTTACTTACTTCCCAGTTCACTGACCAACCAGTCCGCGCAGACCGCCACGGACCGGTTGAAACCCACCCCTGCCCATGCGCCGCCAGGGCTCCTGATGCAGTTGCAGAATCCCACTTTCAATTTTTAACCCCTCGGTATGGTTTTGTTTCTTTCATGGCTTCCTGTCATATCGCATCTCACCAGCCGGTCTCGTGAAATTGCTGCTGGCAGGGCTTTAGAGAGGGATAGCAGGAGGTGGCAAAAAATAGTTTGAAAATGACAAGACGCTAATGAAGACATAGAGGGGGGAAAACACGGAAGGCAATGTTTACAAATAGTTGTCAAAGGACAAAATAAATATCTAATGATTGATTTTGAATTATACCGCTAAATGCTCAAGTGTTACATAACGATAGAATGTTTAGCTTGGCCCGCGAACTAATGCAATACAATTTTATAAAAGAATATCATTATTGATTTTACGATGAAAAATACTTAATATGTTGAGCAATTGATATAAGACGAAACCATGTTAAATTGGAAATCCATTAGGGGCTGACAAAATGAATATTGCTGCCACTGACTTCTTAAATTACTGTTGGTGAGGACGGCCGATATTAGAATAAAGAAGAAAGATGCTGGAAGACTGTTTTTGTCACGTAAACTAGACAGGGAGACCATTAAAATAGTTCTAAAATGGGAGACGAAGACCCACAAAAATCCATACCCTGTTTCCCTGAAAATAACACCTCCTCGGATAATAAGTCCAATTGGGCTTTTGAGTGCATGTGCCAAAATAAGCCCTCCCTCGAATATAAGCCCCCCCAAAGATATTGCAACACAGCAGCAGCTATGAGGTGACCACAAGTGCCTACTCCTGCACCTCAAAAATAATAAGACCTTCCCAAAAATAAGGTCAAGTGTATACTTTGGGTGTCAGGGAAACATGGTAGCAGGGCCCATCATCATTGGTGTGCTGAACTAGAAAAGTAGAACACACAATCCCTTTAAGACAATCTTTATTTTGGTAAACATCCTTCAGATGTTTCCTTGACTGGTTTCAAGTGATTCCCTTATGCCAACCTTAGAAGGTCTTCAGACCAACATAATTTTGTGTGTGTGTTGCTTTGCTCTCTAGGGGATTTTAAACAATGCCCATGATGCACCTATAACTGCCTAATATATAAAAATAGGCCAGGTTCAAATCCCAGTAAGGATATGGCTAGCTGATGAGAGCTAAATAGCTTGAAATAGATCTATACTAATCTCCCTTTATTTATTTATCAGCACAAATATTTTGAACCCAAACTTTGCTCTGTCCCATGTCCACTATCCAGTCTGAATCTGCATAGCTTTGAAACATTTCTCCCTAATGTGATGCATTTCCATCTTTTCTTTAATATATGCTTGTCTCTGAGTGTCAGTTCCACCAACCTTCACAAAATGGAATGCAAAATTGGAAGAAGGGCCACTTTTGAGTGCGAAATGCTCTCCCCACCTACCTGTGTAACTTTTTAAATAGCGGTTGCAAGTGAGTTTTAAGAGTTGCCTGAAGAAACCAACAATTGGCATCTACCCTCAAACTCGTACACAAAAACACAAGCATTGTACATTGTACTCAAGGGCAGAAAACCGTTGTAGTGCCAGGAGCAGAAAGCTCCATAAACTTTCTCCCTCACTGGCAGTAAAAGTCAAATAATAATAAATCCAATATAACATCTCCGGAGAAATGTCTGAGGCTATCTTTGCAGTATTGCCAAGAAGTCAGAAAGGTTGGTCAGTTATAGAGTATGTGGCCTGAACAAAAGGATGGTGAGATCTGTCCCTTCATTAGTACAGATGCACCCATTTAATAACCCCTGAGAGATGATATCATTTACTAATATGGAAGTGATCAAAAACATGATAACCTTCATGTGTTCCTGGCCATTTATGGACTTTTTCCTGCAACAATTCTGAAGGATCTTCGCATAGTTTGATTCTAGGATGGTTGATCAACTATTAGAATAGCATGACCGTAGGCAGCCCTTGAGTTACGACCACAATTGATGTTGCTAAGTGAAACAATTGTTAAGTGACTTTTGCCCCATTTTACATCCTTTCTTGCCACAGTTGTTACACGAATCACTGCAGTTTTTAAGTTAAGACTGCGGTTGCTAAGCGATTCTAGCTTTCCCATTGGTTGACTTGTCAGAAGGTCAAAAAAATTGATCACATGATCCCGGAACCCTGCAACAGTCATAAATATGAGTCCATTGCTAAGTGTCTGAATGTGAATCGTGTGATCGTGGGAATGCTGCAATGGTCCCAAGTGGGAAAACAGTCATAAGTCACTTTGTTTCAGTGCTGTTGTAACTTTGGTCACAAAATGAACCAGTGGTGAAATTCAAAAAAAAAAATCCCTACTTGTGGGCATAGCTAGGTGGTCATGTGACTGGGTGGGTGTGGCTTGGTGGTCATGTGACCGGATGGGTGTGGCTGCACAACTGACCCACACACAACGTGAAAGCAGCTGGACTTCACACAAAATGGCCCCTGGAACAAGCAGGAACCTCACAGACCATGAGGCACAGCTGATTGTTGCACAGCTGATTGTTGAAACTTTTAAAAACTTTTAAAACATTTTTTTTTTTTTACTACCAGTTTGATTGAACGGTAGCAAACTGGCCCAAAGCGGTAGGGTTTCACCCTTGAAATGAACTGTTCTGTCGAGAACTACCTGTACTGTCCTTCCAATCAAGTCTGCCCTAGCTTAGCCTTTTCAAAATCAATCAAATGGACAATCGCTTATTAACCAGGCCAAAATGTAAAAATTTTGGGTTGAGCACAACCCCTGGTGATTTCCAAGGTACATGTTGTTGTTTTTTTTGAAAAACGATACCGGTGTGGCTTGCTCTCTGAGGTGTTTTATTTTTCCAATAACTATAACAACTCAGAACCAGAGAATTTTATTTTGGAGGGGTTAAGGTTTACGCACACATAGCCTGATTTATGCCACCTGGGCTAGAATTCCCCTGCATGATCTCTGAAGGCCTTTTCAAAGGTGAAATGAACTGTAGCTACGTCTTGAGTTCCAGCACAAATCAAAATTTAAGCCAGTGAGAAGTCTTTTAAGGCATCCCATCACCAAAGTCTTTCTTTTCAATAGCTGAAAAGAGATCCCAAATCCTTCTTTACAATAGGTGCAGCTATGTAGGTAATTGTAATAAGGACACTTCCTTGCTCTCTCTTTTTTTTAAAAAAAAATGTTACAGTCTATGGTTAATAGCCTGTTGTGGTAATGGGCCTGATAAATAGATATTTTCCTTCCTTCCTTCCTTCCTTCCTTCCTTCCTTCCTTCCTTCCTTCCATCTCTTTCCTCCCTTCCTTTGATTCCTCCCTCTCTACTTACCTACAAGAGTTGAACCCAGAACCTTGTCTCTGCTGCTGCTATTTATATAATGATTGTTATTATTATTTGAAGGAAGAGGAGGTAAAGGAGAAGAAGCTGAAGCTGAAGCGGAGAAGAAGGAGAAGGAGAAGGAAGAAGAAGAAGAAGGAGAAGGAGAAGGAGAAGGAGAAGGAGAAGGAGAAGGAGAAGAGGAAGAGGAAGAGGAGGAGGAGGAGGAGGAGGAGGAAGAAGAAGAAGACAATGACGACGAAGAAGACGATGACGAAGAAGAAGAAGAAGAAGAAGAAGATGACGAAGAAGAGGAAGAGGAAGAGGAAGAGGAAGATGATTTCACAGTGTCTGATCCATACCTAAATAGTATGGAAATTTCTTATCCAAGATATCACAAAGTATCGCCCTGTTCCCTGTTGTTTTACCCTGTCTTTGAAATGTGTGTTTTATCTTCGGGTCACAATCCAGATGTCATTAGGAAGAGGATGAAAACCATTTCATCAATCCATCCTCCATTCCTTTCACAGTTCTACTTTTTTCTTAATCAGAGGGGAAAGGTTCTCCTCTATAGTACTCATTTTATGTCTGCTTTGTTCTAATCCTCCGCTTATTCTCACCTTCTCATCTACTTAAGGATTTACAAATTGGATTGTGCCTGAAGATAAGATTGGGACATCAAAGTGAAAATGACTGTAGACATGTATACTCACAGGTGCAAAACTTAATAAAGAGACCCCATCAGGTATGAGAAAACAAAGTGTAAAATGCAGTTTCTGGCTTTTATAATTTATAATTTGAGAATCAATTTCCTTCAGATCTGAACATATTAAATCCTCTTTTCCTCTCATTTAATATTAGAAGGATTCTTCTGTCTGAAGGCTAATATCATCACTCCCAGAACATTGCAAAAGCATACCTGGAATTGACAAACCAATAAAACATGATTATTTCTCACCTGCTTCAGTAGCTGAACAGCAATTCTATACAAGCAAGTTTATCATTCAGCAGAAGCCCATCAGGATTCGAGCTGGGGTGTTCTGGGTAAGGAGTCTGATCTGGATGGGGTACCCAGTCTACCCTCAACCTGGGAATTTCACTAGTAACCCACTTCACAGGAATTGTTATGGAGGTAAAGTGAAAAGTGATCTCCAACTGAGAGAATAACAGAGTTGGAATTGACCTTGGAGGTCTTCTAGTCCAACTTTCTGTTTGAACCTCCTCCTCCTACACCATTTCAGGCAAATGATTGTCCAATATCTTCCTCCAATGTTGGAGCACCCATAACATCTGGAGACAAGTTGTTCCACTGATTAATTGTTCTAACTTTCAGGAAAATTCTCCTTAGTTTTATTTTTAACAAAATATTTTTATTGAACAGTTTTTCATTTTTTTTATCAATTATCATCTTTGCAACATTTACACATTGGTGATTATACCATTTTTGTCCATACATGTGTGTGTGTGTGTGTGTGTGTGTGTGTATATACACATGATAGTGTATTAATATATTAATTTATCTACAATATCTCTTATGCCATACATATGTATTTATACTTCCTATATATATATATATATATATATATATATATATATATATATATATATATATATATATATATATATATGTGTGTGTGTGTATGTGTGTGTGTGTGTGTGTGTGTGTGTGTGTATGTGTGTATGTGTATATGTGTATATGTGTATATATGTATATATGTATATATGTATATATGTATATATGTATATATGTATATATGTATATATGTATATATGTATATATTGGTCTACTAATGTACTAATTTAAATACAATACATCTTATATCTATCTATGTGCACCAGTGGTGGGATTCAAATAATTTAACAGCCGGTTCTCTGCCCTAATGACCAGCTGGGTAGGCATGGCTCGGTGGTCATGTGACCATGTGGGCATGACCAACTCAACATCACTCAGGTCGATGGGCACATCACCTTAGCTGCGACAATGTAATAAGGGTTAACCGGAGAGGCAGTTTCTGTAAGCAGGGCAATAAAGAGGAGGCTAGAAACAACACCAGAATGTTTCCTTCCTGCCTTCCTTACAGGATTAGCCCTGGAAAGTGGGAAAAAACAAACAGAGGTTTCTTCCAACAGCTGGCTCTCTGAACTGCTTAGAAAGTTAACAACCGGTTCTCCTGAATAGGTCCACTGAATCCCACCACTAAGGTGTACACATATTTCTTTTATACATATACTCTCTTAGTGTACTATTTCATATATACAATCATCTACATTTTCTATCTTGTTCCTTTATGTGGTTTTGTAATTATTTTCGAATTTCTTAATCTTTCTCCTTAGTTCTAGGTTGCTTCTCTCCTTGGTTAGTTTCCACCCATTGCTTCTTGTCCTGCCCTCAAGTGATTTGGAGAATAGCTTGACTCCCTCTTCTTTGTGGCAACCCCTGAGATATTGGAAGGCTGCTATCATGTCTCCCCTGGTTCTTCTTTCTATTAAACTAGACTTGATGAATTTCTGCAACTGGAGTGTTGCGGTGGCCTAGAGGTGGAGCTCTCACCTCACAATCAGGAATCTGTGAGTTCAATCCCAGGTAGAGGCAGATGAGCAAGCTCTGATTTAACAAATGTTGTTAAGGGGAAAAAAAAGGCTGGGTAATGGATGTTGCAGTATCGGAAGACAGGCGAATAGGGGAGAAAGAACAGGAGAAGCTAACAAAATGCAAATATCTGCAAATAGAAGTAGAATGACTGTTGCAAAAGAAAGCAAAGATTGCACCAACATGATGCCTTGGGTGCAAGGCAGCTGGAGCTCCACTTGAGCACTATTGGCATTGACAAAATGTCAGTCAGTCAATTGCAAAAGGGAGGTTTATTTGGGACATTTAACATCCTGTGATGATGTCTTTGATATTGTTAGGCAACAACATCTGCCTGTCACAGATCCTTGAATGCATCTCATCGTTTTAATTTTCTTTACTATGTCTTAGAAATAGAGAAAGTGGGGAAGTGGTGTGTGTGTGGGGGGGGGGGAGGGAGAATAAAGAATTGGCAAATAAAGACCTAACAGCAGAAAAGGCACATATAAGAGCATAAATCTTTTAACAACCAGTGTTATTCATGTATCATGGAGTTAGTAGTTCAGAGAAACTTCAAAGCCAAGGGTGTAGAGGAATCTTCTTCATTCCTCAGGTGGCATCATGACAGCTGTCAGATATTTCTTTTGTTGTGTCAGTTGTTAACTACCCTGAGCCGAAAGCTTTCGTTTGGTTGAAGTGCTCCTGATCAATGGCTTTTATGTAAAGATTTCAGAAAGGCATGTCCATATCAAACACCAAAAAAACCTCCCCATCTGCAAACACAATGTGTTTATTTTAATATAAGACACAGAGGATGGGTTTAGTCATAGGAACTTAATACGTTTAGCCTGAGAAAAAAGCTCACTTTTTCATGCCTGTTCTAACCTATTGATCCCTGCATTAGCTCCTTTACGGCGGTTTCTTCCTTTATGCTTTCAAAGAACGCGTAATGCAAGGCTGCAGAATCTCGTATAACTCCAGACACCGGACTTCTTTTTAACATCATTAAAGTTTAGGGAAGCTGAATTTCCAGTCCAACCACAATTAAAGATCTATCTCAGGGGTTGGCAACCTGCAGCTCCGGAGCCGCATGTGGCTCTTGCATCCCTCTGCTGCGATTCCCTGTCACCGGTTGGCTCCACATTTTTGAGAAGAGCTTCTGGTTGGTGGGGAAGGGGAAGCACAGCATGCCAGGAGAAAACTCTATGGTAAGGGGTCTTGTGGTGTGCTCCATAATTGATAGGGCTTTCAGTTAGGACAGATAGAGGAAAAAAGGATGCCACACTAGTGATGCAGCACGGGGTACACAAGTGAACCCCCCAATACTTAATCAGGTTAGGTGATTCTAACAAGCTAAATATTGTTAATTCTAAAATGCTTAATGTCAGAAAGAAATCACAGTACCTTCTGCCTTACAAAAGGAGTTCCTTATTTTCCCCTGCATCTCTCTCAAATAGCGGAACTTAGTAATGTAAGTTCTTGCAAGCAGGAAGCCTGGGTGGACAGAAACCACTAACATTAATCATAGCCACATGCGAACTTGTGACAGTCTAAATGTCAGCTTAGACTCAGCATGATTTTAACTTGTAATCAGCGATATTTTAGCAATATTGACCCAATATGTTAGCAATACTTTAGCAATCTTCCCGTCAGCTTCATGAGTAACCAAGATTCACTTCCCTATTATATTTCGGGATTTTATGAGAATCATGTATTGTAACTTTCCCAGAATATTTGTAACTTTCCCAAAATGTCTTTTACGGACCTAAGCAAGAAGTTTATGACCTTAAAATGTACACGCCTGTGTGACATCTGTCTGATTTGTAATGATCAATTAAAAAGTATAAAATCTCTGCCAAGGGATACCTCAGACAGTTCAGTTTGATGGCAATCAGACTGGGCTCTTGAACGCGTTCAAAATAAAACCTGTCTTCTCTTGGAATCTCGTGGTGTTGGCTTCTATTCTGACGTAAGTAAAGGGCAGAACCTTAAATTTGCTGCTACACTAGGAAGATGGTGGGGGAACCAGACTTCCGGTCAGCAGAGGAAAAAGGACACCATGCTGGGAGGAGACCTCTATGGTGCGGGAACCAGATTTCCAGTTGCAGAGGAAAAATTACATCACACTAGGAGGAGACTCTATGGTGGGAGAACCAGACTTCCGATTGGCTCCAGAACTGAATGGGGGGCTTCCGGTTAGGACCTTTGTGGCTGTTTGAGTGTTTAAGGTTGCCAATCCCTCATCTATATCATTCAAAGACAAAGGCCATAATTATCCACTAGACACCTCAACCAAATTATGTGGCAAAATATCGCAGGCTTTTTTGGCAGCATTTACCGAACAAAGCACACAGGCCTATTAGCTTATCTTACTCCCAGTTGCAAAGCATTGCGATGTAGCTAGTTTCGTGTAAATTGTTATAATCCTCCATGGTCTATTTCTTTGCTTCTGCCTATAGCGGAATTCCAATTTTCTTTACTGAAATATAGACCAGCCTTCATGAACAGAACTGTGAGAGAACTGAGGGCATGTAACTAAGTCACACTAGCAAAAGAATGTATCTTGGGAATCAGAGCTGTTAGCTGCAGTTCAGAATGTTGCATACTCAGATTGCATAGTGACTTCTCCTAGATGAGAAATATGGATGAGCAACAGTAGAAGGACATTCTTGAGTAACAGAAGGCAGAATGCAATGCTTCAATAATATGCTTCAATAATATGTGAAGCCGGCCTTTATAATATGTAGTTCAATTCTGGCTACAATTTCTGGTTGGGGATTTTCATGTTAGGCAGATCAATTTCTAATGCCTTGTTAACACCACGCTTGGAATGTTGCATCCAGTTTTAGTCACCATGACATTAAAAAGAAAAAGAAGTTGAGACTCAAGAAAAGGTGCAGAGAATAACAACAACGATGATTAGGGAACTGGTTGCAGAAGTTGGGTATATCTAAATTAAAGAAGGAAATAGCAATAGCAATAGCAGACAGACTTATATACCGCTTCACAGGGCTTTCAGCCCTCTCTTAAGCAGTTTACAAAGTCAGCATATCGCCCCCACAGTCTGGGTCCTCATTTCACCCACCTCAGAAGGATGGAAGGCTGAGTCAACCTTGAGCCGGTGAGATTTGAACCGCTGAACTGCAGATAACAGTCAGCTGAAGTGGCCTGCAGTACTGCACCCTAACCACTGCGCCACCTCGGAAAGGACTAGGGATGACATGGTAGCAGTGTTTCAGTATTTCAGGGGCTGCCACAATGAAAAGAGGGTCAACCTATTCTCCAAAGCACCCAAAGGCAAGACATGTAATGGATGGAAACCTGTTGTGACCCGGCAGGAGCCGTTGGAACTGACACCAGACTCCGACAGCGAGGGGCCCTATGAGTCGGCCCTGGAGGATGTGGAGGACCCTGGACAGGGTTCCGACTCCGAGCAGGGTGCAGAGAGACTGGTTGGCCACCAGGTGGTGCCTGAGCCTTGGATCAGTGGGGAGGAGACAAGAGAGAGTGATCCAGAAACCACCTGTGAGTTGTTCCGGGATGCATGCCATCGAAGGGCTACTCGGCGTCAAGAACAACTACGTAATTACAGGAGGTAATTACACTCAGCTGATGGTCATTAAGCTCCTCTCCAGGCTATAAAAGAGACTGCTTGTGCCACGCCCTTCTTGCAGAAGTCAACACTTTGACTAAAGAGAAACAAACTTGGCAGGCTGGATTGCTGCCAGAGTTTGTCTGAAGTGCTGCCAAGGTTTGTTGGCCTTGCTGCCAAGGTCCTTATCTGTTTGTTTATTTGACTTTCAGCCACCAAGATTCTGGTCTTGTTATTAAAGGACATTCCATTTTACGCTTGTCTCAGCTTTTGTTACCGGACACAGGAGGGGGTCAGAACAGAAACCAATCAAGGAGAGAACCAAACTAGAAATAAGGAAGATTGAAAGTGAGAACTATTGGACAACTTGCCTTCAGAAATTGTGGGTGCTCCAACCCAGGAGGTTTTTAAGAAGAAACTTAACAACTGTTTGTCTGAAATGGGGTAGGATCTTCTGTTTCAGCAGAGGGCTGAAGACTTTCATAAGATAAGATAAGATACTTTATTTGTATGCCGCCCTTTTTCCTGGGGGGACTCAGGGCGGCTCACAGTTCAGGGGGAGGGGAGGACAAACCAAGTTACATATAAGACAATACATCATTTTTTTAAATATATTTTATTCATTTTTCACATTCCATTTGCAATCACTTATATACAGGGTATTTACTATAAGAAAAGAAAAAAAAGAAAAAGGGAATAAAACGAACAAATAAAAAGGAAACACAACTCATCATTCACAACCCCACCTAACCCTTCCATCCTCCATACACCCCATCTACCCCCTCCAACTTTCCTTTCTCCCTCTAACACTCCCCTCCTACTTCCCTTTCCCCTCAACCTTCCTTCTCCCCTTACTCCCCCACACCCTCCTTACATTCCCCTTACTCCTCCTTACTCCTCCCTCTTCTTTCCCTCTACCTCCTCCTTGGTGTATGCCTTTATTCGAGTGTTGTTTGATCTGATAAAAGTAAAATGAACCAAGGAAAAAATAAAATAAAAAAAAAGAAAAAAAAAAGAACCACCGTATATAATACATTCTTGTCTTATTAAGACTATGTTAACACCCCCCCACCCCACCCCCCACAAATCCCCATCCCTAATCCTCCCGACTTCCCAGGGCCCACACCTGGCACTACCTTCTGTCTAAAATATCTTGTATACATATAGATTAAAAAAATAAAAGTAATATATCAAAAGAAAGAAAAAAACAGAGAAAAAAAGAAGAGGAAAAGAAAAGAGAAAAAGAAAAAAGAAGAAGAAGAAAAAAGAAACCACTCTTTGTGTTGATCTCAGCCCCCCATCTTATCTATGCTTAAATAGTATAAATCATTCTATCTATATTTTATTCTCGTCTCTTACTTCTTTGCTATTACCCCAACCTTCTGTAGATTCTCCCGTTCCTCTTCCTAAACCTCATGATCCCTTCCGATAAAATTTAAGCAACGTGGTTCATGCATATATTCAAATATACTTTACAGAAGAGAAATCAAACTTTCCCTTCTAGTAAAATTTAAACAGCGTAAATGATCTTTCTTAACCTCCTTTCAAACAGTAATTCAAAATAATCTAGCCATGCTTCCCCTTCTTAGTAAAATTAAGCAGCGTAGATCAAATATTACTTTACACAGAAATCAATTTCTATCTTAAGATAATTCCAACCGACTTTCTCTTCTAATAGGATTTAAATAACGTAGTGTCATTCCACGTGCATTTTAACCCTCATCCCTTACTTGTCTGATATTTACCACTATCAATTTATACTAGCATTTGTTTAAAATCTAACTCAAAGCAATTTCAACCAACTTTCCTTCTAATAAAAGTTAATAGCATGGTCATTCCACAGATTCAAATAATACTTTCAGCAAGAGTCAGTTAACCTTCTGTTTTAAAATAGTCCTTCTAACAAAGTTTAAACAACATAATCATTCCGCATTCTTTTTACACTTATCTTAAGATAATCCCACCGGCTTTCTGTTCTAATAAGCCTTAAACAACGTAAATCATTCCACATATATTTTACCCTCATCCCTTGCTTGTCTGATGTTTACCACTATCAAATTATAAGACAATACATCATTAAAGCACAACATTCATACTATTTCGGGCAGGGTTAAGGTCTTTAGCCCCAGGCCTGTCGGGACAGCCAGGTTTTAAGGGCTATGCGGAAGGTCTGGAGGGTGGTGAGGGTACAAATCTCCACGGGGAGTTCGTTCCAGAGGGTCGGAGCTGCCACAGAGAAGGCTCTCCTCCGCGTGGTTGCCAGTCCGACATTGACTGGCTGATGGAACTCGGAGGAGGCCTAATCTGTGGGATCTAATTGGTCGAGTGGAGGGTGATTGGCAGTAGGTGGTCTCTCAAGTACCCAGGTCCAATACCATGAAGGGCTTTGTAGGTGACAACTAGCACCTTGAGCGGTGGTCCCTTCCAACTAGGTTATTCTGTTATGAAATCTTTCAAGTTTTCATGATTTACTTTAAATAATGTGGAATATATAGAAGTCATGCAAACAGGACATGTTTTGAATTAAAACCTAATGAATTTGAGGTAGAACTTACACCAAGTTTAATTTGCAAGTTGAGTCTGGATGTATTAATTATTTTGGAGAAGAGGAGGGCATTGATTTCAGACACTTTAAATCTTCTCTTTCTATAACCTTGTGCATGTCCAGGCTTTCCAAGACATGTACTCGAGGGAAATCCTTTATTCGCCATGCTGCTGAAAAAGGAAGGAGGGAGGGAGGGAGGGAGGGAAAGAAGAAAGGAAGGAAGGGAGGGAGGGAAGGAAGAAAGGCTGATACTACCTAACATTTCAAGTTTGACACAAGATGGATTTTATTATAGGGAACCCAAATTGCTCCATATAATAGCTGACATTTTTAGAGCAAAATGAGAGAAACAGAAGCATAAGGCATCATCTTAATGAAGTTCCACTTAAGAATAACGCTCGGAAGATTCAGCCCCCGCCAACATGTTCCTATCCATTTTAATTGATCACAGTGTGATCGCGGATGAGTGCAAAGCTCTAAAAATCACTGGAAATAGATTAAAGTTCAGCCGAGACATGTGTAATATAGGAAAGAACAACCCCAAGGATAGATGGATGGGGCCATCTGGCATTCCATGAGCATCTGAGCAAATCTGCATTTCTAATTCTTTCAAGAAGAGGGAACATGATCAATTCGAAATGATGACAACACGAGAGAGTATTGATTTCTTGTACGCTTAACATTGGGAGGTGAATGGAAAACAACCCAGAGAAGAACATTTAATTATGATGCACACAGTAGTGGAAGACTGGACATTCATTGCTGATTAGGGATTATGTACAAAATAATTGCCCACAAGATTTGTGCCTGATAATGTACATACAAATTAAGCTACCGTTGAACATAGATATCCCAGTTAACTGTCACAGCTAATCATGTGAATGTACTGATTCTTTATAAAAATATTTATTTCTTTTAAAGCATTACTACATAGTATGGTAGAATAATCCCTTTATCTGAAGTTTTTAAGAGTCAGTTTTCAGGAATAAATTCAGATGATGAAGGTAGAAGAAAGAAAGAAAAAAAGAAAGAAGAAAGAAAGAAAGAAAGAGAAGAAAGAAAGAAAGAAAGAAAGAAAGAAAGAAAGAGAAGAAAGAAAGAAAGAAAAGAAAGAAGGAAAAGAAAGAAGGAAAGAAAGAAGAAAAGGAAGAAAAGAAGGAAAAGGAAAGAGAGAAAGAAAGAGAAAGAAAGAAAAGAAAGAAGAAGAGGAAGAAAGGAAAGAGAAGAAAGAAGAAAGAAAGAAAAAAGAAAGGAAGGAAAAAGAAAGAAGGAGGGAAGGAAAAGGAAGGAGGGAAGAAAAGAAAAAGAGGAAAGAGAGAGGGCGAGAGGGAGGGGGAAAAGAAAGAAAGAAGAAAAGAGGAAAGAAGGAGAAAGAAAAAAAGGAAGAAAGGAAAGGAAAAGGGAAAAGAGAAAGAAGAAAGAAAGAAAAGAAAGAAAAGAAGAAAGAAAGGAAAAGAGGAAGAGAGAAAGAGAGAAGGAGAAGAAAAGAAGAGAGAGAAAGAGAAAGAAAAAGGAAAGAAAGGAAAAAAGAAAGAAGAGAGAAAGGAAAGGAAGAAAAAAAGAAAGAGGAGAGAGAAGAAGGAAAAGAAAAAAAAAAGAAGAAAGAAAGAGAAAGAGAGGAGAGAAGAAAGAAAAAGAAGGAAGGAGAGGAGAGAGAGAGGAGAGGAGAGATAAAGAAGAAAGAAGAAAAGAAAGAAAAAGAAAGAAAATGGAGGGGGAGGAAAAGAAAGAAAGAAATAAGAAGAAAAAAGAAAAGAAAGACAAAAGAGAAGAGGAAGAACAAAGAGGGAAAGGAAAAAGAGAAGCGGGGGAAGGAGAAGGAAGAAAGAAAAAGAAAAAAGTAAAAGAAAGAGAGAGAAGAAGAAAAAGAAAGCGGGGAGGAAAGAAATGAGCGGGGAAAGGAAAAATAAAGAAAAGGAAGGAAAAGAAAGAAGGAAGGAAGGAAAGAAGGAAGGAGGAAGGAAGAAAAGAAAAAAGGTAGAGAGAGGGCGAGAGGGAGGGGGAAAGAAAGAAAGAAGAAAGAAAAGAAGAAAGAGAGAGATAAAGAAGGAAAGGAGGAAAGAAAGAAAGAAAGAGGAAAAGAAAGAAAGGGAAGGAAAAAGAAAGAAGGAGGAAGGAAAGAGGAAAGAGGAAGGAAAGAAAAGGAAAAAAGGAAAGAGAGGGCGAGAGGGAGGGGGAAAAAAGAAGAAAGAAAGAAAGATAAAAGAAAGAAAGGAGAAAAGAAAGAAGGAGAAAGGAAGAAAGAAAGAAAGAAAGAGAAGGGAGGAAGGAGAGAGGAAAAAAAAAAGAAAAGAAGAAAGAGAAGAGAGAGAGAGAGAGAAAGGAAATGAGGAAAGAAAGAAAAAAAGAAAGAAAGAAGAAGAAGGAAGGAAGGAAAGAGAGAAAGAAAGAAAGAAAGAAAGAAAGAAAGAAAGAAGAAAGAAAAAGGAGGGAGGGAGGAAGAAAGAAAGGAGAGTTTTCATCTGGAAAACTCTTTGCCTCTTTGAATTCCCAGTTGGAAGAAAGAGAAAGGTAAACAGGACAATAAGGGCATTATTACTGAATATATCTTGATACGCAGTTACCTTTGGCTGTTTTCACCTTAGATGATTTAAGCTCTATATTTCCAGACTCTGCGATGGCCTTTTAAAGAGAGTGTTTTCTGAATCAAAACGTCCCTGGGGTTTTAGCTTGCCTTTCTTTGCTTGCAAGGAGTCTAAACGCACCTCAAAAACCAAGCCTAAATTATGAGAGGGATGAGCATCCAAAACATCAGCAACCGCCAAAGACTGTAAGCTGGTATCTCTCGGTTTATTAGAAAGCTATCCTGTAGCACAGAAGGTCCTGAAGAAATCATTACAGCCACCAGAAAGCGGGCAACACAATTACCATAAGAGCTACAGACTCCTTGAAGCTGGGAGCACAGCCTAGGGAAACCCTGAAGTATTTCTCCCCCTTTTTCGCTCACCTCCGGCAGTCATGGAGGTGCCGGGGAAAAGTGGGGACAGCTCCGCAATAATTAGATATTGCCACATGTTTTATTCATGCGGTTTAAACAGCTGCGGATCCTTCCCAATGTGCTCCGTGGAATACAGATGACAGCCATGGATGTGACTGTTGCATTACTCTTCACACAACCCCATGAAAACTGTTGGAAGATGAGATTCTGGCTCGTAGCAAACAGGCCGGGCACAATTCCTCTAGAGGTCTTTGCTTCACCATGCTGCTGCGTAGGTTTTTATGCAGGAGCATGGCAAAGCAATGGAAAAAAAAAATCTCTTATACAAAATCTCTTTTATATAGAAGTTCAGAGAAGAGCAACTAAGAGGATCAAAGGCCTGGAGACACAAACATATGATGACTATCATGTCCCCCTAGTCCTTCTTTTCTCCATATATTTTGTGTTGAGCGCTAACTGTGAAAAAAACTGAATTTTCTTTCAGTTTTTACAAGTATCCAGGATTGTCCACATGTCTAAAAGCGTCAGGGAATTACATAGCAAGGGGTCCAAATAAAATCAGAGACACCTACACGAGGTTGTAATTTTATATAAATAAATATATTTCTTTATTATGTTTGAAGCAGACAAGATAGTCAGGAACATCATGAGGTAAATAGTATAGCGTAAAGCGCACACAGAAGAAAAAAAGGCGGGGAAACGGAAACTCCCCCTTTTTACCCACAGCAACCAATCACAGCGTAAATTGCCTCATGCACTTTCCCGCCAATCAGCTACAATTGTGTGGCCCATTGTACATTTTTACTGTTCCAGCTACTAATTAAATATCCCAAGAAAAGATCCAAATATAGTGGTTCATATGTGCTGCAAACAAAACTCTTCTCTGCTATTCATAAATACAATTGTTCTCCACTCAACCGGCTTCTATTCATGCTGCAAAAAGGAAGTGCAGATGCTTTAAGAATTACATTAACTTTTGCAAATTAACCTTTTAAAGCAATAGAAAGTAATGTGTGTGGCTTAAGTGTTTTATCCCCAGTAAACTTCAAAGCATGCACAACATTAATAACTACATCCTAGACCCAAATTAACATATATTGCCAGTTCTCTGGTGCTGATTTGTCAGTGTGATGGCCATTTTTATCTAATATTAATATTTTAACGCCTTTTATTTGCTGAGAACCGTAATCATTAGAACCCGATTCGATATTTGGTGTTTATGCTATTAGAAATACACTATTAATATCTGGCTTTGTGAATTAAGGTTAGATTTTTCTACAGAAAACACCATATTTTTTCCCCCACTTTGAAAGTGATAAAAAAAAATTATCAAAGGTTGGAATCTTTTTGGAAACACTTCTAGAATATAATTTAGTTCTTTTTTAAAAAAAAAGAGTAGTGTAGAAAGAAAACTTCCTCCAACACTACATAGTAATTAGTATCCAACAGTTTATTTCAGAGCAACAGTTTCCATCTAAAAATTGTTAATTTGTTTGAAAACAATACCAATCTAAAAAAGATCAGGAAATCCAGAAAACAATGTTTCTTGAAATAAGATGTTTACTTGAAACAAATGTGGGCATAATAATTTTGCAAACATGTTGCTTTAATCGCTGTTTTGATAGTGTTTTACACATATGTACATAACACTTTTAATTTCTTTCAAACAAACTTTGTGATCAATGAGAACTCCAACTGATGTTATTTTATTTACATTTACATTAGATGTAGACATAGATATATAGATAAATATAGATATAATCACATAGATTAGATAGCTAATTGTTGTGGCCCAGGGTTCCACCACAAAACCGCGCTCGACTAAACTGCGCCCGACTAAACTGTGTCGCTGATGTCATCACAGGGCGACAACAGCGCGGAGACAGAAGCACGGTGTAAACCCCAAACCTAAAATTAACCCCTAAACCTAATCCTAAACCTAACCCTAAACCTAACCCTTAACCTAACCCTAAACATAACCCTTAACCTAACCCTAAACCTAACCTTAACCCTTAACCTAACCCTAAAGCTAACCCTAAACCTTAACCTAACCCTAAAGCTAATCCTAAACCTAACCCTTACCTTAAGTTGAATCAGCTTGCTTTCAAGCGCTATTTAAAGCGCCCTTCTTTCTCCGCGCTGGCTGTTGTCGCCCTGTTGATGACATCAGCGACGCGGTTTAATCGGGGCGCGGTTTAGTCGAGCACGGTTTTGACGTGTCATGGTGGCCCAGCAGGTGCGTTGGAGCTGCCAATGGACTCTGATAGCAAGGGACCCTTTGAGTCGGCTCTGGAGAAGGTGAAGGACCCTGGACAGGGTGCCAACTCTGAGCAGGGCGCAGAGAGGCTGGTTGGCCACCAGAAGGCACCTGAGCCTTGGACCACTGGGGAGGAAACAAGGGAGAGTGGAGCAGGAGGCCAGTAGTGAGTGGTTCCTGAATGCACGCCGTCGAAGAGCTACTAGGCGTCAGGAACAATTACGCAATTACAGGAGGTGATTGTACTCAGCTGGTGGTCATTAGGCTCCTCTCCAGACTATAAAAAGCTACTTGTGCACAGGGCCCTCTTTGCAGAAGTCAACACAGGATTGAATGTCGGAGGACAGTGCTGTGAGCTTGGCAGGCTGGATCGCTGCAAGCCTTATCTGTGTTTATTGCTGCCTGAGTTTGTCTGAGTTGCTGTCAAGGTCCTTATCTGTTTGTTCTGCTTGGCTTTCAGCCACCAAGGTTTTGGTGTCTTGCTATTAAAGTACATTCCAGTTAAGCTTGTCTCAGCGTTCGTTACTGGACGAAGGAGGGGGTCAGAACAGGTAGGTAGGTAAGTAAAGGGGGAGAAAGAGAAAGAGAAAGAGAAAAAATAGAAAAATGGAGATGATAGATCAGTGTTTCTCACCTGGGCCACTTGAAGATGTCCGGACTTCAACTCCCAGAATTCCCCGCCAGCATTTGCTGGCTGGGAATTCTGGGAGTTGAAGTCCCGACATCTTCAAATGGCCAAGGTTAGAAACCACTGTGATATATATATAGAATATATATAGATAGATAGATAGATAGATAGATAGAGAATATAGATATAGATATAGATATAGATATAGATTAGATATAGATATAGATATAGATATAGATATAGATATAGATAGATATAGATATAGATATAGATATAGATATAGATATAGATATAGATATAGATATAGATATAGATATAGATATAGATATAGATATAGATTATAGATATAGATATAGATAGATAGATAGATAGATAGATAGATAGATAGATAGATAGATAGATAGATAGAGGGGAGAGATAGATGAGAGAGAGAATAGATAATGATAGATGATATAGAGATATGGAGAAAGAGAGAAAGAGAGAGAGAGAGAGGAGAGAGAGGAGAGAGAGAGATAGAGGAGAGAGAGAGAGAGAGAGATGCAAATAGTAATTATGAATTGTCTCTAAATGAACTGTTGTTAAGTCAAGAACTACCTCTACATAAGTAGTGATATTTAGAGTGTGATTGTGTTGCTTCCTCATATCCTTAATCCCATGGCTTCCTATTGCTCTTCATGTGATATGAATATATGCAGGGCTTAGGATCTTCTTCAGGATCAGACTGCACACAACCAATCCTGCTCCTGCCTTCGTCTGATGTTTAAGATTTGGATTGCTCAGTTGTGTAGAAAGGCACAAATCTAAGAACCCCTCAACCATTTGCCATTTCAAGGCTGTCCACAGAGTGCAGTTAAGATGGCAGCCACAATGATGCAATCGAAGCTCTGCCTATAGAACAGGTTGGCACTCGGCATCCCTAAAACAAGCTGCATATTTTTACTCTGAGAAAAAAAAGCTCAATTAAAATTAAAATTAAAGTGGAAAAAAAAATCCAGGGGCAGCATCCTTGCATTCTCAAAGCTTCTAATATAGAACTCCTTATAGCAGAGGTTCTTTGTTTTTTACAGCTTCTGCTTGCTCTTTTTTTCTCTCTCCCCTGTTTCATTAAAAAAAAAAAAATGTCGGGCGTTTCTATAAAAAGACAGAATAAATTGCCAGATGCTGGTTGAACTGGGCTTTGTAGGAGATATTTAAGTGTCAGCTGGAAGCCTGTAATGTCTGAGCAGGGGTCTCTGTGGTCTAGGCAAAAAAAAAAAAATCCTCTTGGAAACTGTAAATGAACAACAGGGTGTGAAAACACAGTTTTAGCACCTGGTTTATCGCAAGCACTCTGTGCAATTAGTATATTTAAACTAGCCATATGGTAGGTGAGCTTTTCTATAATAAGCATATTGCTTACGGGGAAGGCTTCGAACTTCATTTTCTGTTGAAATAATAAGAATGTGCTCACTCTGACTTTTTTATATATATATATATAACTTCTTTCAAAGTTCCAAGGAATCGGTAGCACAAACCTGCCATTCATTCAGCACCCCTAGGCTTTATTCCCAGCCATGAAACGGTATTACATTAAAACAATGTTTCACCTCACCCCAAAAAAAAAACAAGCCTATTGTGTTTTAAAATGCCAGTCCATTGTTCTCACTGATGACGGGTCCATTCTATATCTATTTATTTAAAATCTCAATGATTTTTTTAGTAAAAGTACTTAAAATGACCATTGCAAGCCTCTTTTACAAACGCCGGATCTTTAAAACCATAAAACCATCTTAAGCCACCCCAAGAGGCTTGAACGCAACTCTTAATTCTTTGCAAAAGCAGAAATTTTGCTGAAGCAACCTGGTATTGTCACATGGGGAATTCAACTTATGAAAATCGGCCTTACGGGTTTGTTCGTATGGATCTGATCCAGTTATTCATTCTTATTGGAAATAAAATCGGTATCATATTAGGGTATTATTGGTGTCATGTTTTGATTATGATTACTCTGTTGTGTTGCCCGTACATTGAAAGCTCTTCACTGGAACAAATTCCTTGTGTGTCTAAT